>NC_058081.1:533749209-533879436 GCF_014858855.1 Bufo gargarizans
CCGATTCCTGCGATAGCTTGGGCATCTCTATGTCAGCCAGATAGGCAAGAACTTCTTCTGAAGTATACTCTGCCCTAGCTGTGTCTAATTCCTGATACAATTCTCAAAATCTATGCGTAATAGCATCAGGTTCCATTAATAAACTTCCGTCTACAGCCCTGATACGGAGTACCGCTGGAGAAGCCTGGTTCTGCCGAACTATGTGAGCCAAAAGTTTGCTAGATTGGTTTCCCAGCTCAAAATAGGCTTGTCTAATAACAAATAACTTGCGTTGGGCTTTCTCTTTCAAAAGGTTCAGATATTGACTCCCTTTCAGAAGCCAATTCTGCTTATTCTGGTCTGTAGGGTCATTAACATACAGCCTCTCTAACCTAGAGCAGTCAGATGCCAGGTCTTCTTCTAATTTAGCCAAGGCCCGCTTCACAAAGAAATGGACAACTTTGTAAATATGCTTTTAACGTATTCCACATCATCGAGGTGTCGGCATTATCAACATGGCCCTCTAGGAATATTGTCAGTTGATCTGGTGTACGATCAGTGGGGGTGAATAGGGTAAGCCAAAAGGGATGTATTTTAATTGAGTAACCATCCTTCCTGGAACTGGACAGAAAAGTCAAGTTCAATGGTGAATGATCAGAAACTCCTCTTGCTCCATATTTAATCTGAAAATTTGTAGAGCAAAGAGCAGAATTCCCCATGGCATAATCTATCCCAGAGAGAGTGTTATAACTGGCAGAATGACAAGAGTATGTCTCACCATTAGGGTATTTAAGGCGCCATAAGTCCGTCCACCCGATCTCATCCATTAATTTGGCTAGCAGGGAGTCAGACAAATCAGGGCCACCTGCGGCCCCCAACGGATGAAACCTATCAAAGAGGCTCGACACAGTCATATTGTAATCTCCCATACACAACACTCTAGACATTGGATATAAGGCAGCAAAGTTTCCTGTTCGTCCTTGGCAGCACACACCAAAGGGTTAAGTCCCCTAGGTACAAACAGAATAGAGACCAATTAGCAAGCAGTAGATTGATTAATTACTTAGTACCTCCCAGTATAAAGCACCACAGAACACACAGAGCCATGTATTTTATTTTCTCTAGGTAACTTGAAGAGACCGGCTCCCACAGTTATCCCCTCCCAGGAGTGATACTTTTAAGTCCCTCACCCTGAAGATGGTTGCGAGTGTGTTTTTCCCCAGTGCAGTCGGCAGCACCTCGCTCCATTCTCTGCTCGCCTCCCTCTGCAGGATGTGGGTTGAGGCAGCAGAGACGCGCGCTATGACGGAGGCGCCCGCGCGAGATGATACTGGGGAATCGCGACGTCTCGCGCTGGTGCGTCCCGGAAGTATTTAAACTCAGTGGTACCGTTACTATGGGCGCTCGCCAGGACGCTACTCCCACTGCTTACCGAGGTAAGTAAGGTTGGCGTACGGGGATAACATGTTGGCAAGATCTGACATAGGTTTGATGCGGCTGTCCCTTCCTCTGTGCACACTCCTCGGTGGTGTTGGGGTATAGGAATGAATTTTTTCACTGATACTCCTTATCTATTATTAGATGTCTGCCTCCCCAGAGGAAACTCTTAAGCGAAAAAGAAAATCCAGACACCGCTCCTGCAGGAATTGTGAACAACCTATGCCAGATGATGCCCTTTCTGATCTGTGTCAGGGCTGCACTTCTGTACATTCTGAGTCTCCTCCCTCCCAGACTAATTACTTTCTGCACTGGTTTAAGGATCAGCTGTCCTCTGTTTTTAACCACTTTAAGTCCGCCCATAGGATATAAACGTCCTATGGGTGGACCTCTATTTCTGAAAGCACGTTTTAAAACGTCCTTTCAGAAATAGCAGCTGCACGCTAATCGTGCAGCTGCTGATCGGGTTGCCCGCTGTCAGTGACAGCAGGGCAACCCAGAGATAAGGCAGGGACAGTTCCCAGGTGTCCCTGCCTTCCGGATCGCTGCAGACACAGCGCTCACTGAGCGCTGTGTATGCAGAGCAGGAAGCGCTGTGCGCTTCCTGTTCCGGCCCGGCGGTCATATGACCGCCGGGACCAGAGAGTGCAGGAGCTGTGAGGTCTTTCAGAGACCTCGATCAGCCCTGCTCTGAGGCTGTACGGCGCAGAATCATGCTGTACAGCCTCTCTGGGGGGTGCATTTCTTCTGTAACTGGGGCTACTATGTCAGCCCCAGTTACAGGAGAAATCAACAGTGAAAAAGTGAAGCAAATGTCCCCCAGAGGTCTTGTATGACCTTATGGGGGACGAAAAGTGTAAAAAAAAATAAAGGGTTGAAAAAATAATTAAAAAAAGTTTCACACGTAAAAAAAAAAAAAAGGTCCCCAAGTAAGGAATAAAAAAAATAAATTAAAAATAGAAAAAATTAAATAAAATAGACATATTTGGTATTGCCGCGTCCGTAAAAACCAGCTCTATAAAAATATCACATGAGCTAAAAAAAAACTGTCAAAACAAGCAATTTGTCACCTTGCATCACAAAAGGTGCAACACCAAGTGATCAAAAACGCGTATGTCCCACAAAATGGTACCAATAAAACAGTCAACTCATCCTGCAAAAAATGAGCCCCTACATAAGAAAATCTCTCAAAAAATAAAAAAACTATAGCTATCAGAACATGGACACATTAAAACATAATTTTTTTGTTTCAAAAATGCTATTATTGTGTAAAACTTTAATAAATGAGAAAAAGTATACATATTGGGTATCGCCACGTCCGTAACAATCTGCTCTATAAAAATGTCACTTGACTGAACCCCTCAGGTGAACGCTGTAAAAATAAATAAATAGAAACTGTGCTAAAACAACCAATTTTTTTGGTCACCTTGCCCCATAAAGTGTTATAATGAATGATCAAAAAATCATATGTACCCAAAAATAGTACTAATAAAACTGGCACCTTATCCCCTAATTTCCAAAATGGGGTCACTTCTTGGGAGTTTCTACTGTAAGGGTGCATCAGGGGGCTTCAAATGGGACATGGCATCTAAAAACCACGTGGAGTTCCTTTTCTTCTGCGCCCTGCCGTGTGCCCATACAGCAGTTTATGACCACATGTGGAGTGTTTCTGTAAACCGCAGAATCTGGGTAATAAATATTAAGTTTTGTTTGGCTGTTAACCATCGATGTGTTAAAGAAAAAATTGGATTAAAATGGAAAATCTGCCAAAAAAGTGAAATTTAAAAATTTGATCTCCATTTTCCTTTAATTCTTGTGGAACGCATAAAGGGTTAACAAAGTTTGTAAAATCGGTTTTGAATACCTTGAGGGGTGTAGTTTCTACAATGGGGTCATTTATGGGGGTATCCACTATGTAGGCCCCACAAAGTGACTTCAGACCTGAACTGGTCCTTATAAAGTGGGTTTTGGCAATTTTCTTAAAAATACCACAAAACCACAAAAAATCTCAACTTGTTCCTTCTCAGGAGATACAGTTTCTGGGATTCATACTGAATTCAAAGAAAATGAATGTCAGGCTATCCACAGAAAGGATAATTGCTATCCAGAAACATGTTTCACACCTGATATCTGCCTCCAGGGTAACATTTCGTCAGGCCATGTCTCTACTGGGTCGGTTAACTTCCTCAGTGGATGCAGTTCCATGGGCAAGAGCTCACTTCAGAGAGCTACAACATGCCATCCTCACAGCGTGGGACAAGAGTTATCACTTCCTGGACAGGAAGTTTGTAATACCAGTGTCGACGTGTCATCATCTCAGGTGGTGGATGTCACCCAAACGCCTTCAACAAGGCAGAAGTCTGCAATCTCAAACCCAGATTCTCCTCACTGGAGAACTAAAAGGGAACTAAAGGCAGTACGCCTAGCCTTGGTTCATTTCCAGGATCATCTAAGGAGCCGCAGGGTCTTAATCCAGTCAGACAACGTCTCCACGGTGTACTACATAAACAGGGAGGGACAAGAAACAGCAGTCTCTCCAGGGAATGCAGTCTTCTGATGGCGTGGGCCGAAGTGTGGACACGAGAAATAACAGCAGTCCATATAAAGGGTGCATTGAATGTCATGGCCGACCTACTCAGTCGCAAGAAGATACATCCGGGAGAATGGAGTCTCGATCCGGCTGTTTTTGCAGAGATCAAGAATCGGTGGGGAGAACCTCGTATGGATGTAATGGCAACGGAACAGAACAGAAAGACCAAAATATTCTGTTCCATTTACCGCTCCAGTCAAGCATTTGCAATCAACGGATTATTAGTCAGCTGGAAGGAAGATCTGATGTATGTCTTTCCACCAGTTGCAATGATCTCAATGGTACTCAAGAAGATTCAGCAGGACCAAGCAGAAGCAATTGTGGTCCTGCCTTATTGGCCACGAAGAACGTGGTTTTCCCTAGCTCTCAGTCTATCCAAAGGGAGGATTTGGAAGATTCCACCCAGACGGGACCTCCTCAGTCAGAACGGGTTTTTTCATCCGAATCCAAACAACCTCAAGTTATCGGTTTGGAGACTGAGCGGGATTCTTTAATTCATCTAGGTCTTCCCACGAAGTGATCGATACTCTCCTAGCTGCTCGAAAGCCGGCTACAGTGAAAGTTTACAATCGAGTTTGGCGCATCTTTAAAACATCATGTCAAAGTAACTCAGAAGACCCAGAATCACTAAATACAATTCGCTTTCTTCATGAGGGCTTCAAAAAAGGTCTGAAAACGAATACTTTGAAGGTTCACTTTACTGCAATAAATGCACAGCAACAAGGAAAGTTTTCAAACAATCCATTAATCCGCACGTTCTTCAAAGCCTTGAAGAATATTAATCCTTCCTTCCATTCGCCAATTCCATCATGGGACCTGTCGGTGGTGTTGTCTGCCTTGTGTAAACCTCAGTTCGAGCCCCTAGAAGAAGCTTCCATAAAACATCTGTCTGGAAAAGCCTTATTCCTAGTAATCACATCTGCAAGGCGTATAAGTGATCTACAAGCTCTATCCTGCAGAGAACCATATTTCAGGGACTTAGGCCACTCCTTAGTTCTACGCACAATGCCAGGTTTTTTGCCCAAGGTTGCTTCGACTACCAACATTAACCAGGAGATACACTCCCAGTAATCCAGTCCAACACCAGGAATAAACTCATCTCCTGGATGTCAGAAGAGTACTTCTGTTCTACCTACAAGTCACTTCATCATTCAGAGGATGTGAAAGTCTCTTTTTACAGCACCAGGGCCCTAGTAAGGGTAAAAGGGCCAGTAAAGCAACTTTAGCGAGGTGGATCAAACAAACTATAGAGTTAGCCTACTCAATGGCTGATTTACAATGTCCATTATTATTAAAGGCCCATTCAACAAGGTCTACAGCTTCGTCCTGAGCTGAACTGGCACAAGTCCCGTTGGAACAAATCTGCAGAGCCGCAACATGGTCTACATCATCGACCTTCATTAAACACTACAGGCTAGACATTCAGGCAGCAGAAGAGGCTTCTTTTGGCAAACAAGTGCTACAGTTGGCGGCCAGTGCTCCCCCCCCCCTTTGAGTACTGCTTTAGAAATCCCTTTGGTGTGTGCTGCCAAGGACGAACAGGAAAGCGAAAATTTACTTACCTAAATTTTTGTTTCCTGGAGTCCGTAGGCAGCACAATATGCCCACCCTTAATAAATTATTGCTGCATACAATACATGGCTCTGTGGTGCTTTATACTGGGAGGTACTAAGTAATTAATCAATCTACTGCTTGCTAATTGGTCTCTATTCTGGTTGTACCTAGGGGACTTAACGCTTTGGTGTGTGCTGCTTACGGACTCCAGGAAACAAAAATTTCGGTAAGTAAATTTTCGCTTTATGGCTTGATGAATAATTTGTAGAGCGGAAGGAGGAGGTATATACATGCCAATAAGCACATATAAGATACAGTGACTGTATGCCGCCACAAATATGTACCGTCCGGCAGGATCTACCTGCAGTTTCTCACGTTCCCAACGTAAAGATTTGTGCACCAATAAGGATACACCCCGGGACATATTGGTATGACATGAATGTTGTGCCCATTGTATCCAGGGTTTTTGGAGCCTTTTGGTGGTCACTGCAGTCAGATGGGTCTTCTTTAAGCACATGATGTGTGGATTGAATTTTCTAACCACTGAGAACACCATGTCACGTTTCCTGACACTCCCCAAACCCTGTATATTCCACGACCTCACACGTATGTCAGCCATCTTGGCAAATATAACCAAATATCTCGGATCCAGCCTAGAAATCTGAGTATCAATACCTCACAGTCCCACCCGGATACCATCCCACATCCCAGCGACCGCTGTTGCATAGCAAGACCATAGTACAGAACAGTTAACATATAAACAGCAAACATAATGTAGTGTAGGTGACCTTGGACCGAGACTTGGCAGGTATCTCAATGTTCCCTACTGAAAGCAAGAACGGCGTTGGTGTTCCTGTGGCTAGTAATAGAACAGGGTGTGCTAATGCTAGAATTTTACAGTATAAACATATATGAACAATGAACACATACCCAACCTCTGAACATCAAAATGAGCACTATGTAGGAGCCCAATCTAGGCAGATAAAAGGCGGTAAAGTCCTCTAATGAGAGGGTAATACCCAATAAGGTGATCCCACTCCCATTAAAGCACCTCGAAAACCATGAGAGAGTATCCCAGAAGGGGCAAGTAACTGCAATATAGAGACAGAAGTAGAAGTCCCAGTAATATGACTGGAGACCTTGATACAGCATTGACTTCTCGCAATAGGGCTGTGGACAATGTCTATTCTGGTAGAGGTCTTCATCTTGGGGCCCTAGCAGGACAGTTTTTGCTGCCTAGCCAGTTGACAGCCTCGCCTGGCGAGTTGAAAAACTTGCTGCTCTCTCCATCCGTTATTCTCCGCCACGCTGGGTACACCATGGAGTAAGGTATATTCAGATCACGGAGGCGCTTTTTCACTGCAGTGAACGAAGCCCTGCGCTTTTGTAACTCCGCAGAGAAATCCGGGAAAAGCATAATCGGGGAGTTTTCGAAGCATAGGTTTTGTTTGCCTCGAGCCAGCTGGGGGATAAGGTCGCTATCGGTGGAATTCAGCAGACGAGCCAGCATCGGTCGCGGAGGAGCTCCCGGTGGTAGTAGTTTGGCGGCGACTCTGTGTGCCCTCTTCACGATGAAGGCAAATGGGAAGCTGGAAGTGAGCCACGTTGTAATAAAAGCACAGGGGTCAGTACTGCCCGTTCTGGTAATCCTACTATGTGCAGGTTATTGCGGCATGTATGATTCTCATAGTCGTCACATTTCTGTCCACTTTCTTCTCCAGTTCAGATATTTGGGCAGCGATAGGGTTAACCCGGTCCTCTATATCAGATAATCTTTGTTCAGATTCCCTGATGCGCTCCCGCATATTCTGCATATCAGCTCTTAGAAGGCCTATGTCCACCTTCACCGCCTCCAACTTTCCCGACAGAGGAGCGGCAGGTCGCAATAGCCTGTAACAGCTGGTCTGTAACTTGTTTGAGCGAGGGTTCGGTATCCTCAGCCGTGTCCTCCGCCGCAGGCTGTGACTCACTTGAGGTAAATGGAGCGCGCGGATGCGCTCCCGCGACGACGCCATCTTTACCATCTGAGCGGGCAAACTCCTGGAGTTTTTCCGCTGCCGATAAGGCCTTATTTCTGGACATTTTCAGAGCTCGGGGTCTTCCTGGCGGCACAGAAATGTTTGCGATCGGTAACTGTCAGGATAATATAGAAGTTACGCTGGGTTCACACCTGAGCGTTCGCGATGGAGCACTCTGTATGCGTGATTGTACCGGCGTTTGCAATCGCGCATACAGAGACAAGCGAACGCCCATTGTCGCGCGTTCCCGAAAGTCTATGTACGGGAACGCGCGACAAGACGCCCCAAAGAAGCTCATGTACTTCTTGGGGCGTCGGGCGTTTTACAGCGCGCCCAGGTGAGAACCATGCCGATAGGGAAGCATTGGTTTCTCCTTGTTGAGCATTTTACAGTGCGTAGGAACGTGCTGTAAAATGCTCAGGTGTGAACCCAGCCTTAGGGTATGAGGGCTGGAGCTCTGCTAAACGCATCCGCTCATGTCAACTTCCGGCCAAGCACCCGGGTCCTTCCAATGTTACTAGAACAGTGTCTGTAAGGGTCCATTCACACGTCCGTTTTTTCTTTCCTGATCTCTTCCGTTTTTTGCGGAACAGATCTGGACCCATTTATTTTCAATGGGTCCTGAAACAAATCAGAAACAAAACAAAAATGTACCGATCGAACAAAAAAACAAATCCAAAGGATACATTATTCATTCCCTTTAAGGATAAGCACTAGAACATTGCCGCGTCCACATACAATGCTGCGATCGGAGCGGCGCCTTTTTCTTTTCTCCCCTCCCTGCCTGCTAGTGCCATATCGGTACATAAATGACAATAAGATTCACATCTAGACCCACTAGCAGACCACAACCCGCGATCTGCAGCAGTTTGCAGCGCTACCCAAGCTTGAACCCCCTGCTTTACCGTGCTGGCAGTAGCACAAGAAACATACAAACAGGAGATCGTGATAAAATATTTCCAGCCACGGTAATTAGCCGCAGGTCTCTGCTGTTTGAAACAGCAGAGACTTGCTGGCCATGACGTCCGCTGCACGTGGGCACCATATTTGCACATTACTGTTTGGTGCTGGTAGCGAAAGGGTTAAACTGACACAAAAATTGTGTATGAGGTAAGCCTAAAGCCACCTGCTCACAGGGTGGATAATCCGCGGCATAATACAATACCAGCTAAGTAGATGAATTTCAAAATCTCACCTACACCGTAAAGAAAGTGATCTGCGGTTCAGATTTTCATAGCCGCAGCATGTCTCTTCTTCGTACAGATTTTCAGTGCAATTTTACCCTTTGCAATGCAAAGATATAGGGAAAATTTATAGTAAGGGCCGCTTCACACGAGCGGATGCCGTGCGTGGCATCCGCTCCGTGAAAGAGTGCCAAGACCCACTGCAGAGGCACGGAGCGGTAACATGACTGTTAATGCTCCGTGCCTCTCTGTGATCTCTTTACTACGAAATCACAGTGACAACTGTGATTTCGTAGTAAAGAGATCACAGAGAGGCACGGAGCATTAACAGTCATGTTACCGCTCCGTGCCTCTGCAGTCTGCAGCGGGTCTTGGCACTCTTTCACGGAGCGGATGCCACGCACGGCATCCGCTCGTGTGAAGCGGCCCTAACACGTGCGGATACAGAGTAACATCCGGGCAGAAAATTCTCTGTATGAACCCTAAAGGATCCTTTACATTGGTAGTTATGGAGAAGGAGGGTTCCGACACCCCTGCCGATCAGCTGTATGAAGAGAATGCAGTGCTCGTACGAGTGCCCATTGAAGTGAATGGCACGATAGAGCTGTAATTACATTGGTCAGTGTTCATGGCAAGCAGGTAAACAGTGAAGAGAAGGCAGTGCTCGTACAAGTGCTGCGTTCTCTTCATACAGCTGATCAGCAGGGGTGGCCGCAGTCAGGCCCCTGGTGTTCCAATACTGATGACTTATTCTGAGAATAAGACATCAATATAGCAAAAGAGAACTGCTTTAAAGGGAACCTGTCATCAACTTTATGCTGACCTCAGTGAGGGCAGTATAAAATAGTGACAGAAATGCAGATTTCAGCGGTGTGTCACTCATGAGCTAAAAGTAAGAGGTTGTTGAGAACCAGCATCATAATCCTTGCAGCCCAGGCCTTGAAAAGAGTCACATCTACCTGAGAAGAGTCCTGGTTATTCCTAATCTCTGCTCTCCTGCCCACCTGCTGATGATTGGCAGTTGTCTCCTAGAGGAGAAGGGAGAAAACTAGATAGAAGACTGTCAATCAGCAGCAGGTGGGCGGGAGAGCAGGAAGTCATGAATAACCAGGACTCTTCTTAGGTTGCCGGACTCTTTTCCAGGCCCGGTCTGCAATGATTGTGATGTTGGTTCTCGGCAACCACTTACATTTAACTTATAAATGACAGACCGCTGAAATCAACTCACCTGTCTCTACTTTATTCTGCCGTTAGTATGGGCAGCATGAAGGTGATGACAGGTTCCCTTTAAGATCAACGCATGGTTCAAATGTATGAATATTATCAGCTTTTTACATGGAAGGCTGGGCTCTCACCTAAAGTGGAAAAACGACACAATGCCTCCGTTTTGTGATGTCTTTATCAGGTACACGGTTAAAACTAAAAACTAGACACGTAACCACACCATAAACCTGCAGTATATCCTGCGCAGTTTAGCCACATCATTTGAACCCCTGATGCTCACAGCTTCTCCCTCCCAGGAGAGATGTCATTGTACACTCAAGATAAAACATGAAGGAGGAACCACAGGCGGGGAAAGAAGAAATCGGGGCCGTCCAGGTCAATCAATCTCTGCTGATATGGCTCAGGCTATAGCTCACCAGAGCAGTGGCGCCCCCTCCAGGAGCGAGGAGTACAAACATGAACCTCCCCTTTCCCCCAAATGGACACCTGTAAACAATGGACTGTGTCATCACTGTCTCTTCTAATCAAAGTAGTCTTCAATGTCAATGTTGGGATCCAGCAGATCCTCTCCGTACGCTGACAGATCCATCTGATTCAGAATCAAGTTCTCAAACGTTTCCTCCAGGTCGGTCTCTCCAATTAACACTGCTCCCATCATGCGTCCGTTCTGCATTACCACCTTCACATACTCCTGGCCCTTGGTGCAGCGCAGCAGCAGCTCGTGATCGGTGCCCAGACCCTGCGCATTGTACTTGCCTAACAAGATCACCTGCGAGGGAAAAAGTAATCAGTATCCGCAAATACTAAGAATATACCTGTGTAATAAAGACTGATAACTGGACCCACAAGAGGACAGCAGCTATACGCCTCTCCTCCAAGAGGAGGAATCCCCCAGCTTCCCAGAGACCCTGAACGGCTTAGGCTACCTTCACACTGGCGTTTCAGGGCTCTCACAAGCGGCCCAAAACGGATCAGTTCAGCCCCAATGAATTCTGAATGGATAAGGATCCGTTCAGAATACAAATTGGCTCCGTTGTGCCTGTATTCCGCTCTGGAGGCGGACACCAAAACGCTGCTTGCAGCATTTTGGTGTCCGCCTAGCGATGCGGAGCCAAACGGATCCGTCCTGACTTACAATGTAAGTCAATGGGGATGGATCCGTTTTCCCTGACACAATATGGTGCAACGGATCAGTTTTGAAAGAATAATGCAAACGGATCCGTTATGAACAGATACAAGCTTTTGCATTATCGTCTGTGCAGATACAAGATGAATACTCACTGAACGCAGGTGTGAAAGTAGCCTTACTGATCGGCATATCACATTCAGCCTGTGTACGGTATTTGTCAGTTTTCACTTTAAAGGAAATCTGTCACCTAGATCATCGCTATTCATGTAAAAATATTGCCTAATAGTGCACAGAACCCCATTTCCAGATGTACCTTTCTTTCTTTCCATCTTCAGAAAAGCCACTTTGTTCGGTATGCAAATCAGCTAGTAAGGTGCCCAGATATGCCTCCATCTAGTGCCCAAGCACGCCTTCTCCTCACTTAGATATGACGCCCCAGCTGCACCATGCCCGCCCACCCCGCTACTATGTCACAACCAGACCATAACCCCGCCTACCATCTCCTTGCTTGGCATATGCCCAGTTCCGTAGTTGAGGCAGATGCCCTCAGTTGGAGACGAGGAATGCAGGAGCAAATGCGCAAGATATGTTAGAGATGATGCAAGGAGAAGGTGGGCGCAGTTATGATATGACTGACCGAGCGGCGGGGTGGGTGGACATGGTGCAGCAGGGGTGTCATATCTGAGTAAAGTGAAGGCGTGCTTGGGCTCTGCATGAGGACGGGCTTGGGCGCTAGATGGCTCCTTCATTAGAAAATAACGCCCCTCTGGGCACCTTACTAGCCGATTTGCATACCGAACAAAGTGGCTTTTCTCAAGATAAAAAACAAGAACCATAGAAACAAAGGTACATTTGGAAATGGGGTTCTGTGCACTATTAGGTAATATTTTTTCATGAATAGCGATGATCCAGGTGACAGATTTCCTTTAATGGTGCATTCATACGACCGTATGCGTTTTGCAATCCGCAAAACACAAACTCCATCCGTGTGCATTCCGCATTTTGTGAAACGGAACTTCCGGCCCCTAATAGAACAGTCCTTTCCTTGTCCATAACGCGGACAATAATAGGACATGTTCAATTATTTTTTTGCAGAACGGCCATAAGGACACAGAATGCATATGTCATTTCCATTTTTATATTTTTTTGCAGCCACACAAAAGAAAAAAAACACGGAACAAATACAGGAAAAAAATTTTTTAATATGTTTACGTACATGAGCCCTAAGGGCAATTTCACACAAGTGTATTCAGTCTGAAGTACCGTATGTGGTATTTCCCGGACTGAACACTGTTTCTGTGACGCGAACACACAGCATTATAATGATTTCTAATGCTGCGTGTTCCAGCCTGACCTCGGCTGTACAGCATTGTACTGACAGCATGATTTGGCACCTCAATCCGCCCCAATCTGAACAATAAAACGTGTCACATGCGGATTATTAGGCTAGGGCTCAACGACGACACCTGTCGCGCCTAGGATCACAGAGTGGCGGCAATCCTATAGAAATCAATAGGGTTGCTGCGACAGTCGCAAGAAATCCAACACGGCTGGATTTCTTGCAACTGTCGCGGTGATTCCATTCATTTCTTTAGGACCACCACTACTCAGAGACCTTGGCCGCGACGCCTTAGGATGGGTGTGCACATGAGGATAGAATGTATCCATGATATTTAATAACCCTGTGATATAATCAGCTATGCTGTATCTATGGGGGGCCCCTAGTAATCAGTAAATGTCAGCGCTATGTGAGGCTCTGCAGAGACCTATCGCTGCTATCCGTCGAGCACGGTGGATAATAACGCACCTTATAGTTGAAGAATTTCGTGACGTGGGCGAAGAGTTCAAAGCAGAAATCCATGTCGATAGCTTCGTCCAGTCGGTCAGCCGCCATACACTTTGCGGCATACCAGCCCATCTGCCGCGCCTGAGTCCAGAGCCTCATCTGTCAGAAACCAATCATATGATCCGTGATTTAGGCTGTGTTCACACATCTAAAGGATTTCAATGCTATTTTGCAGAAAAATGCTGCTGCAAAAAAGAAAAGGAAATCACACCGCAACATGTGAATACAGCCTAAGGGCTCATACACACGACCGTGCCTTTTTTTGCGCTTTGCAAATTGCGGATCCGCAAAAAACGGATGCCGCCCCTGTGTCTTCTGCAATTTGCGGAACAGAACAGGAGGCCTATTATAGAAATGCCTATTCTTGTCCGCAAAACGGACAGGAATAGGACATGCCTCATCATTTTTGTGGGGCCACGGAACGGAGCAACGGATGCGGACAGCACACAGAGTGCTGTCCGCATCTTTTGCGGACCCATTGAAATGAAGGTTCCACATACGGAATCAAAATACGGCCCGTATACGGAACGCAAAAAACGTTCATGTGCATGAGCCCTAACACTGTGGCCGTGGTCATGTAACCCGCCTGATCAGCACCCTGGATGGCAGTGATCACATAATCTCCTGCACATTGTGCCTCTGGATGACACATTTCCCTAATGGATGCAGATGGTGCTGTACCTGCTGCCAGTGGGGGCTGGGCGTCCAGCCAGCGGTACATACATCCCCAGCTGCATACACGTTCTTCACCGATGTCCTCATGTGATCATCGACCCTCAGTCCTCCATCGTCTCCTAAATCAAACTGCAAAGCAGCCATTGTTACAGCCATGAAATATTTACAGTCTCACTGCTGGCGGACATCTTGTATTCTGCTGCCACATCGCCACACTGCGATTCAGAAACCCAACAGCGAAGATTGCGTAAAACCCTAATAATCTCCATTCTCACATTATTTCCACTGACAAACGCCTCAACGTTGGGGAACACCCCAGTGGCGCTGACGATGAAGTCACAACCGTAGATTTTACCATTGGTCAGTTCAGCGTATACCGGCCAATCAGCTGAAAAACAAAGACAAATCGGACAGGGGTGTGTCAACTAATGCAACACACTGAGGGGCAGTAGATACAGTGAAATAGGTGATCTGGAAGATTCTACTTCCAGCAAAAGCTTCATCGTCTAAACAACACTGCACAAATTCCACACTGCAGTGACCGACATCTACAGTTCCTGGACGCACCACTAGAGGGCTCCAGAGACTGATGAGATATGCAGAACAGGGACACAATGCAATCTCTTTCTGTTATCAGCTATGGCGGAGACTTTCTTATCAAAACGCTGCAGAATTCTGGGGCAAGTTACTCCCAAAAAAACTCCACCACAGTTTTAGACTTTTTTCCCCCCACTTCTTCCGACAAAGGGTGCGGCTAAGTGGGAGATGGGTGATAACGGGGAGCAATAGACTGTAGTCTCCTGTTCTACAGCCGGACACGGGCACATTTACTAATCCTAATTTTCAGACAGTGATTTATCCCACCACCTTTGGACTCTCCTATATATGACTTTGTACCACCTATCAGGGGGCTCACTTGGCGCCAAAATTTGGGTGCACATTGCCGCATCTTAAGCCATGGGGAAAGGCTGAATGTAGGCCCGGTGAATAAAAAGGATTCAGCCCCGAAGCCTGCAGAATTATGAATGCAGCTCTGGAGTATAATATTCCAGGCATGTGATGAGAACAGACTTCATATAAAAGGATCCAGTAAGTGCAGGGCCGTCTTTACCAAGGGGCAAAAGGGGCAGCTGCCCTGGGCCCAGTTGCTCCTGGGGGGCCCAAGGCAGCTGCCTCTTGAGCCCTGCTAGCTACTGCCCTGGGTGTCAGGCTGTCGGCTACACAGGCATCATGATCGTACTGTGTTAATGATCTTAATTCTAGGACCTTAATGAGTTTTGCTTTAGGACCTTAATGACATCATTACCATGTGACCAGTAACCTAGCAATTACTGGTCACATGGCTATGAGGTCATCACAGGTCCTACAGAAGTTAACTGTGGAGCTTTTTTGTGTAAAGATTACATCAGAAAAAGGTGACAGGGGCTGTTATGTTAATATACTGTAAACTACTGTATAGTGGGGTGCTGTATATTGTGTGGTGGGCTGTATATTGTGTGGTGGGCTGTATATTGTGTGGTGGGCTATATATTGTGTAATGGGCTATATATTGTGTGGTGGGCTGTATACTGTGGGGGGGGGGGGGGAGGGTGGCCTGTATACTGTGTGGGGGGGCCTGTATAGTGGGGGGGGGGGGGGGGGAGTGCTATACTGCTGTACTGTATACTGTGGGGGTCTGTATACTGTGGGTGCGGTATAGTGTGGAGTGCTATACTGCTGTACTGTATAGTGTGGGGGGCTGTATCGTGTATAGTTTGGGGTGCTGTATACAGTGAGGTGTTGTATACTGTGGGCTGCTATACTGCTCTACTATATACTGTGGGGTACTGTATAGTGTGGGGTGCCAAACTGCATACTGTGTGGTGCTGTATACTATAGGGTGCTATACTGCATACTGTGGGGTGCTGGGGTGCACTGTAACACTAGGGTGAGCCGAGCCCTGGTCTTCTTCCTGCAGAGCGGTGCCAGCCTGAGCCCAGCTGCCCAGAGCACTGCTCCTGAGCCGCTGGAGTCTTCAGAACTAGAAGTATTTACAGTCATTCACTGGACTCTACCAGATGTGTGGATTTTTTGTGGGTGTGTTGTGGTGGAGGGCGTGATTGCCTGCTAAGGTGTGGGAAGGCGGGATCCAGGGGGCCCAAGTAAATTTTTGCCCGGGGTCCAATCAATATTAAAGACGGCCCTGAGTAAGTGGGTGTAGAGCTAACAGAGCACAGACAGCACCCTCCCCCTACCGCAGGCAGTACTTACCTGGGTCAGAGGTGGCGCCGTCTTTCATGCCTCTAGACACAGGTAATGATGGAATATTTAAGGCCTTGAAGTCCTGGTGAAGGAGGATCCTCTGAACCTCGCATTCTGCCTCGATGTGGACGCAGCGCGAGATCTGAAGGGGAGATTAGAGGTGACCACACGGTATAAACACCTCCCCCCAGGGTTCAGTCAGGTACCAACCTCCTGACAGGCTTTGAGATTCATCCCTTCATGCCAGTCCGGACCCAGAGCGCTGCCGAGCCAGCTGTCCTCCTGCCCTGAAATCAAGAACAGTTCCGATCACAGCCACGGAGCGCCCCCTCGCCCGAAAACGTACACATCTCCAACGCTCACCTGCGCCCCCCTCCGTGGTGTATTTCATTCTTCTGCAAGTCAGGGGGGTCTGCGGTTTCTCAGAATTTAGTTGTGGAATGAGAAACTCTGCGGCGCCGGCGTCAAAGAACGTGTTTCCGATGGATTTATCTTTAATGGCCCAGACAACTTCGCATCCTTCCATCTCGTAGCTGAGGAGACATTTATCGGTAGCCATGAGACCGCCCCCTGACTAACGCAATAAAGATGCCTTGATGTGCTCAGCCGCGAAGGACTGTTGACCAGCCTCTACTAAGCAGCTTGCTCCACTGGGGGGCGCCCTCCTTATTACCTCTGTACATCGGCAAAGCCGCAGAGAAATGTCCGAAATACAATCTCCTTGCTGCAGTAATGGACACAATGACAAGTTCTGCAGCTTTCCAATATACTATCCCTCTGCATTTTCATGATCTCTGCTGGCTGTCAGTGAATTTGGGCATTCTTGTTCATATGGGGCTGAAATCCTTTCCTGACCTAATACTCCTCATAGCTGTGGGTTTGTTACAATGTATCAGCGCACACAATTCTCTCTAGACTCTAGAGCAGGGATCAGCAAACTCCGGCACTCCAGCTGTGGTGAAACTACAACTCCCAGCAAGCAAACATGCTTGGCTGTTCTTGGAACTCCTATAGAAGTCAATAGCGGTGTCTCTACTTACACTAGCTCCAGCGCTATCCCGCCGTTCCCCACGACCAGCACCCGCCGCGCCTTGGTCAGATGCTGCTGGAACATCTGTAACACGGACAGAGAGGATCACCGGGTGAGCCAGTAACATGGTGAGGAGGGAAGGGGCAGGAAGGTAGGTACGTACCTGGGCGCTGTCTGTATCACGGATACCGAGCACATATGGATTCTCCTCCACAATGAGCCGGGGCCGGGCTCCAGCACACACACACAGCTGCTCGTAGCTGTAACATGTGCCATCCTCTGTGATCAGCACCTGCAGAACATCACACAATGTACCCAGCACAGTCACCATGCAGGACTCCAGGAAAGCTGGGTGGCGACCACAGCGGCTGAGACACAACTCATGTAGCCACACAGCGCCAGGAGTCTGGGAAAGCTGGGTGACACGAGGACCACAGGATGGTGTCTACCCCCATGTGTGGTAACTTCATGGCTACGAGGTCCCCCTGCTACCACATAAGCGCCCCCCAGAAACCGCGATCTCAGGGTCATGCTAATGGCGCTCACCTGTTTATCCGCCTTTAACTCCTTCACTGCTGAGTGCACAACTTTGATATTCGGATACTGAGACTGCAGGGCGCTGCTCGTCTGCTCCTCCACATCAAACTCCTCCAGGGTCCGGGAGACCTAAGACATGACACAAGTGTACAGGGATCACACCCCACAATTAAAACTGTGACATCAAATACAACACGGGGGGGCTGCTTACCTGCTTTATATTCGTCACAGCCTTAACAAGCGGAGATGCCGTCAAGAGGTACACCACCTCAGCGGGACACTGCAGCGACAGCTGAAAAACGGATAATAAGGAAATGTAATAACTGCTCTCCAGATACAGGAGGCGACATCACCGCTCTCCAGTTACATGTAATATTATACAGGAGTGACATCACTGCTCTCCCGATATGTTATATCATACAGGAGGTGACATCACTGCTCTACAGATACATGTAATATTATACAGGAGGTGACATCACTGCTCTACAGATACATGTAATATTATACAGGAGGTGACATCACCGCTCTCCAGATACATGTAATATTATACAGGAGTGACATCACTGCTCTACAGTTACATGTAATATTATACAGGAGGTGACATCACTGCTCTACAGATACATGTAATACAGGTCCTTCTAAAAAAATTAGCATATTGTGATAAAGTTCATTATTTTCTGTAATGTACTGATAAACATTAGACTTTCATATATTTTAGATTCATTACACACCAACTGAAGTAGTTCAAGCCTTTTATTGTTTTAATATTGATGATTTTGGCATACAGCTCATGAAAACCCAAAATTCCTATCTAAAAAAATTAGCATATCATGAAAAGGTTCTCTAAACGAGCTATTAACCTAATCATCTGAATCAACTAATTAACTCCAAACACCTGCAAAAGATTCCTGAGGCTTTTAAAAACTCCCAACTTGGTTCATTACTCAAAACCGCAATCATGGGTAAGGCCTCTTTCACACGGGCGTCAGTTTTTTTGCCCGGATAAGAGCCGGGTGCGTTGCGGGAAAATGCGCGATTTTCCCGTGCGAGTGCAAAACATTGTCATGCGTTGCACTCGCGTGAGAAAAATCATGCATGTTTGGTACCCAAACCCGAACTTCTTCACAGAAGTTCGGGCTTGGGATTGATGTTCTGAAGATTGTATTATTTTCCCTTATAACATGGTTATAAGGGAAAATAATAGCATCCTGAATACAGAATGCATAGTAAAACAGCGCTAGAGGGGTTAAAAAAAATAATTATAATAATTTAACTCACCTTAGTCCACTTGATCACGAAGCCCGGCATCTCCTTGTGTCTCCTCTGCTGATGAACAGGACCTGGGGTGAGCTGCTCCATTAAATACCGGTTAAGGACCTGCGATGACGTCACTCCGGTCATCACATGGTACGTCACATGATCTTTTACCATGGTGATTCGCCTAGGTAAAAGACCATGTGATGACCGGAGTGACATCATCGAAGGTCCTTAACCGGTATTTAATGGAGCAGCTCACCCCAGGTCCTGTTCATCAGCAGAGGAGACACAAGGAGATGCCGGGCTTCGTGATCAAGTGGACTAAGGTAAGTCAAATTATTTTTTCTTTTTTTTTTTAACCCCTCTAGCGCTGATTTACTATGCATTCTGTATTCAGAATGCTATTATTTTCCCTTATAACCATGTTATAAGGGAAAATAATAATGATCGGGTCTCCATCCCGATCGTCTCCTAGCAACCGTGCGTGAAAATCGCACCACATCCGTACTTGCTTGCGGATGCTATGCGATTTTCACGCACCCTATTCACTTCTATGGGGCCTGCGTCACGTCAAAATCGGACAATATAGAGCATGCTGCGATTTCCACTGAACGCACAAGTGATGCGTGAAAAACACCGCTCATGTGCACAGCCCCATAGAAATGAATGGGTCAGATTTTAGTGCGGGTGCTATACGTTCGCCGCACGGATCGCACCCGCACGAAAAACTCGCCCGTGTGAAAGGGGCCTCAGACTGCCGACCTGACTGCTGTCCAGAAGGCCATCATTGACACCCCTCAAGCAAGAGGGTCAGACACAGAAAGAAATTTCTGAACGAATAGGCTGTTCCCAGAGTGCTGTATCAAGGCACCTCAGTGGGAAGTCTGTGGGAAGGAAAAAGTGTGGCAGAAAACGCTGCACAACGAGAAGAGGTGACCGGACCCTAAGGAAGATTGTGGAGAAGGACCGATTCCAGACCTTGGGGGACCTGCGGAAGCAGTGGACTGAGTCTGGAGTAGAAACATCCAGAGCCACCGTGTACAGACGTGTGCAGGAAATGGGCTACAGGAGCCGCATTCCCCAGGTCAAGCCACTTTTGAACCAGAAACAGCGGCAGAAGCGCCTGACCTGGGCTACAGAGAAGCAGCACTGGACTGTTGCATGTCATTCGGAAATCAAGGTGCCAGAGTCTGGAGGAAGACTGGGGAGAGGGAAATGCCAACATGCCTGAAGTCCAGTGTCAAGTCCCCACAGTCAGTGGTGGTCTGGGGTGCCATGTCAGCTGCTGGTGTTGGTCCACTGTGTTTTGTCAATGCAGCTAGCTATCAGGAGATTTTGGAGCACTTCATGCTTCCATCTGCTGAAAAGCTTTATGGAGATGAAGATGTCATTTTTCAGCACGACCTGGCACCTGCTCACAGTGCAAAACCACTGGTAAATGGTTTACTGACCATGGTATTACTGTGCTCAATTGGCCTGCCAACTCTCCTGACCTGAACCCCATAGAGAATCTGTGGGATATTGGGAAGAGAAAGTTGAGAGACTCAAGACCCAACACTCTGGATGAGCTTAAAGGGTTTCTACCACTTGCATATGACATATTTGGTGATCAGACACTAGCGATCCGCTAGTGTCTGATGTAGCTTACAAGCTAATTATTACCGTAATCCGTTCGGCCCATACCTCAAAAAAAGCACTTATATCTTTATGCAAATGAGCCTCTAGGTGCTATGCAGGCGTTTTTCCAGCACCTAGAGGCTCCGTCTACCTTGCAGTTTGCCGCCCAGCTCCTCGCTCCAGCACGCCCATCTTCAACTCTATTCGATCCTCCCCCTGCTTCTGCCTTCCGAAATCTCGCGCCTGCGCCGTTCGTCGCGGCATTCGGCGCAGTCAATGTCTGACCGCTCCGTGCTCAGACATTTCCACTGCGCCTGCGCCGATGACATCGGCGCAGGCGCAGTGGAAATGTCTGAGCACGGAGCGGTCAGACATTGACTGCGCCTGCGCCGAATGCCTCCGAATGCCGCGACGAACGGCGCAGGCGCGGGATTTCTGAAGGCTGAAGCAGGGGGAGGATCGAATACGGTAAGAGATGGGCGTGCTGGAGCGAGGCGATGGGCGGCAAACTGCAAGGTAGACGGAGCCTCTAGGTGCTGGAAAAACGCCTGCATAGCACCTAGAGGCTCATTTGCATAAAGATATAAGTGCTTTTTTTGAGGTATGGGCCGAACGGATTACGGTAATAATTAGCTTGTAAGCTACATCAGACACTAGCGGATCGCTAGTGTCTGATCACCAAATATGTCATATGCAAGTGGTAGAAACCCTTTAAGGCCGCTATCGAAGCATCCTGGGCCTCCATAACACCTCAGCAGTGCCACAGGCTGATCGCCTCCATGCCACGCCGCATTGAAGCAGTCATTTCTGCAAACGGATTCCCGACCAAGTATTGAGTGCATAACTGAACATAATTATTTGAAGGATGACTTTTTTGTATTAAAAACACTTTTCTTTTATTGGTCGGATGAAATATGCTAAAATCATCAATATTAAAACAATAAAAGGCTTGAACTACTTCAGTTGGTGTGTAATGAATCAAAAATATATGAAAGTCTAATGTTTATCAGTACATTACAGAAAATAATGAACTTTATCACATGTAATGGAGGTGACATCACCGCTCTCCAGATACATGTAATATTATACAGGAGGTGACATCACCGCTCTCCAGATACATGTAATATTATACAGGAGGTGACATCACCGCTCTCCAGATACATGTAATATTATACAGGAGGTGACATCACCGCTCTCCAGATACATGTAATATTATACAGGAGGTGACATCACCGCTCTCCAGATACATGTAATATTATACAGGAGGTGACATCACCGCTCTCCAGATACATGTAATATTATACAGGAGGTGACATCACCGCTCTCCAGATACATGTAATATTATACAGGAGGTGACATCACCGCTCTCCAGATACATGTAATATTATACAGGAGGTGACATCACCGCTCTCCAGATACATGTAATATTATACAGGAGGTGACATCACCGCTCTCCAGATACATGTAATATTATACAGGAGGTGACATCACCGCTCTCCAGATACATGTAATATTATACAGGAGGTGACATCACCGCTCTCCAGATACATGTAATATTATACAGGAGGTGACATCACCGCTCTCCAGATACATGTAATATTATACAGGAGGTGACATCACCGCTCTCCAGATACATGTAATATTATACAGGAGGTGACATCACCGCTCTCCAGATACATGTAATATTATACAGGAGGTGACATCACCGCTCTCCAGATACATGTAATATTATACAGGAGGTGACATCACCGCTCTCCAGATACATGTAATATTATACAGGAGGTGACATCACCGCTCTACAGATACATGTAATATTATACAGGAGGTGACATCACCGCTCTCCAGATACATGTAATATTATACAGGAGGTGACATCACCGCTCTACAGATACATGTAATATTATACAGGAGGTGACATCACCGCTCTCCAGATAGAAGTTATATTCTACAGGAGGTGACATCACCGCTCTCCAGATACATGTAATATTATACAGGAGGTGACATCACCGCTCTCCAGATAGAAGTTATATTCTACAGGAGGTGACATCACCGCTCTCCAGATAGAAGTTATATTCTACAGGAGGTGACATCACCGCTCTCCAGATAGAAGTTATATTCTACAGGAGGTGACATCACCGCTCTCCAGATAGAAGTTATATTCTACAGGAGGTGACATCACCGCTCTCCAGATAGAAGTTATATTCTACAGGAGGTGACATCACCGCTCTCCAGATAAGTTATATAATTCATCAGTGGCACCACTGTTTTCAATATATAAGCTATACTATAAAAGTGCTGATGTCACAACTCTCCAGATATCAGTTATATTATATAGTTGTGACATCATCACTCTCCAGATATATACTGTACTATCCAAGAGGTGAAATCGCCTCTCTACAAGTTATGTTATACCACAATGACATGCCAGAAGAATGATTATAGTTAACGTCACCATCCTAGACTGTAATGAGTGACGTCACTGTTGACAGTATATCTTGGCAATGCTATGTGGTCAGTGCTGTCCCTGTCTCAGGGTCTTACTTGCTCTGCACAGGTGACTCCAGCTATTCCACCTCCCACCACCACGAACTTTCCCTTCAAAGCGGCCGCCGCCATACTTCCGTCTTTGGGTGACGCAGGCACAAGAGGGCGCGCTCTCCTCCCGTCAAACCCCTCCCATTGGTCTACAGCTGATTGTTTATCTCTGGTTTCCCTGGTAACAGGTGCAGTGAGGACGCTACAGACACCAGAGGGAAAGCCGTAATATAACGTGTCGCACCTAGCACTGACTATGACCTTCGGGAAGATGGCGGCCACTTTATCTTGACTTGTTCCTGGTTATAAAATGTGTGAATTCGGGCGGCAGAGATGGAGGCAGAGCAGGTCTGCGTTTGCTAATGCAAATCATAGGAGCAGACAGGTTGAAAGCAAATATTGCAACACACTGAGAGGTAATGTGGAGGAACAGGTGCTACATCTTGTCAAGCCTCCACATGTGAACTGCTCCTAAATGTCCTGGAGTCCTTGGGGGTCACTTACTAATTTTACTGCGCCAGTTTTTAGCTTTAAGACATTTTCAAGACGTAGTGACTTGTGAGTGGCGGGGGCTTGATGGCAAATTTACTAACATTTACGCCTGGAAAAGAGGAGTAAAAATGGGTGCTGGGAGTTGGACCCCCACTGATCACATGTTGATGGCCTATCCTGAGGCTAGGTCATCAATATAAAACCGTTGGGCAGCCCTGCTGTGGAGGCCATGTAATACCCAGACAAGCCTGTTAGCTCATGGGAGAGGGGAGCCATTTCATACTTTTAGCTGGTTCAGAGAGAGGTGAGTAACAACCAGTATGGCTGCCAGGCAGTCTCTGCAGAGTTCTGAATGGTTTGGCATTGGTAGGGACAACTAGTCCCTTCACTGATAGGGTCCCACTAGAGATACTGAAAATCCATTCTCCTCAGGGGAACCAACCTAGAAAGCCTAGAAGAAACAACTTCTCACTACCATCAACCACCAGGTGGTCCGCAGTACCATAATCCAATGAAAACTGCAAACGGAGCATGGTCCAGGGTATAAGCAATGTGTACACCTTCTAATAGAAGACCAGTACGACCATCTTGACCACCAATGTACCTTGTCTTGTACAGCACACAGATCGCCAGGGCTCAGGAGTTGTGTTCGCTCGATCAGGACAGGGGCCTTGCTGTTACTGACAGCTAAGCACCTGTGTAATTGCCGACATGGGGGATAACTCCAATGGCGGCGGCCTAACCCCTTAGATCAGGCATGTCCAAACTGCAGCCCTCCAGCTGTTCCAAAACTACAACTCCCAGCATGCCTGGATAGCTTACAGCTATTAGGGAATGCTGGGAGTTGTAGTTTTGCAACAGCTGGAGGGCCGCAGTTTGGATATGCCTGCCTTAGATGCAACAGTCAGCAAAAGCAGTTTGCAGAGGGAGGGGCCTCCCTCTCTCCATCTGATGCGATCGCTTGGAGCCTATGCTTGCCATGGCATTTCCGTATCCAGAAGAACTCGCCTTACAACTTAATTGTGATTCTGAAATGGCACAAGCTCTGCACAACATATTGGGCACTGAAATGCCATATCTGTGGAAGACTTGGAATTTTCACTTTCCACAGTCCACTGCGCGTTCATTTGTGCAAAATACCTGTGATGTCAAAATCCTCACTTCACCCCTTGATAAATACCATGAGGGGCGTTGTTTACAAAATGGGGTCATTTACTGGAGGTTTCGTTTGTAGGAGTACCTTGGGGTCTCTACAAATGTGACATGGCACCTGAAAATCATTCCAGCAAAATCGACTCTCCAAAAGCCAAATGGTGCTTCTTCCATTCTGAGCCTTGCTGTGTCCATACTCAGTAGAATCTGTCTATCAATTTAAAGGGGTTGTCTCACTTCAGAACCACTTGAGAACCATTTCATCAAAATCTACCCTACAAAAGTCAAATAGCACTCCTTCCCTTCTGAGCCTTGCTGTGTGCCCGTACTGTAGTTTACGACCACATATTCATGAAAAAATGCACAACATATTATGGGGTGCTTTTTCTCCTGTTACTCCTTGTGAAAATGAAAAATCTGGGGCTAAAGCAAAATTTTATTAGAAAAAATGTACCGTATTTTTCGCCCTATAACAAGCACCGACCCATAAGGTTTTAAAGGAGGACAATAAATAGAAAAAAATTTTTTTCATTAAACTTCAGGTCAGACCCCCAATATTAATCAGACCTCAGCTCACAGCCCCAATCAGATCCCCAATGTTAATAAGACCTCAGCTTAGACCCCAATGTGAATGACCCCCAATCAGACCTCAGATCAGAGCCCAATATAAAGAAGACCCCCAATCAGACCTCAGATGAGACCTCCATGCCTCATATCAGTCCTCCATGCCTCATATTAGTCCCCAGCCATATATAATTAGCCCCCAGTCATATATATAATCAGCCCCCAGCCATTATTCAGCAGCCCCCAGCCTCAGATAACAAAATAAATAAACCACTTACCTCTCCTGCTCCTGGACGCTGCCACTCCTCTCCTCCAGCGCGATCCTCTTCATCCTGCCGTCGGCTGTGCTGTGAACTGGCGCACACAGCGTGAGGTCACAGAGCGCCCTCACGCTGTGTGCAGCCACTGCACAGCAGAGGACCAGGAAGCGGTGAGTACAGAGGCTTCACCGCTTCCTGGTCCTTCGGTACTAATGAGCGCAACCAAGTGTTTCAAAATTCTATAAAACGCCTGTGAGGTCAAAGTGCCTCCTTTTTTCCCCTTGATAAATTCCTCAATGGTTGTAGTTTGCAAAATTGGGTCAATTTTGGGGAGTTTCCTTTTTGGGGTACCTCAGGTTCTCTTCAAATGTGACATGGTGCCGAAAACCATTACAGCAAAATCTGCCCTCCAAAAGCCATATAGTTTAGTGCTCCTTCTCTCCGTGTGCTGTCTGCATCCGTTGCTCCGTTCCGTGGCCCCGCAAAAAAAATATAGCATGTCCTATTCTTGTCCATTTTGCGGACAATAATAGGCTTTTTTACAATGGGTCGCCCGTTCCGCAAATTGCGGAATGCACACTGGTGGCTTCTATTTTTTGGGGATCCGCGGTCGTGTGCATGAGGCCTCATATTGAGGTTTGTTTTGCAAAGTAAGCAATAATGATACTAACAATACATTAGTAAGTGCCTTGTATTAACTTTCTGTACATGATAAATGGATGCGGACAGCACACATATAACATTCGTGTGCTGTCCACATTTTTTTGCGACCCCCATAGAAATGAATGGGTCCGCATTTGATCCATAAAAAATGCAAAACGAAAATACGTTTGTGTGCATGAGGTCTAAGGGCTCTTTCACACCTGCGTTCTTGTCTTCCGGCATAGAGTTCTGTCGTTGGGGCTCTATGCCGGAAGAATCCTGATGAGGATTATCCCAATGCATTCTGAATGGAGTGAAATCGGTTCAGGATGCATCAGGATGTCTTCAGTTCCGGAACGGAACGTTTTTTGGCCGGAGAAAATACCGCAGCATGCTGCGCTTTTTGCTCCGGCCCAAAAAACTGAAGACTTGCCGCAAGGCCGGATCCAGAATGAATGCCCATTGAAAGGCATTGATCCGGATCCGGCCTTAAGCTAAACGTCGTTTCGGCGCATTGCAGGATCCGACGTTTAGCTTTTTCTGAATGGTTACCATGGCTGCCGGGATGCTAAAGTCCTGGCAGCCATGGTAAAGTGGAGCGGGGGAGCAGTATACTTACCATCCGTGCGGCTCCCGGGGCGCTCCAGAGTGACGTCAGGGCGCCCCACGCGCATGGATGACGTAAACGCATGGCACGTCATCCATGCGCATGGGGCGCTCTGACGTCATTCTGGAGCGCCCCGGGAGCCGCGCGGACTGTAAGTATACCGCTCCCCGCTCCTACTATGGCAACCAGGACTTTAATAGCGTCCTGGGTGCCATAGTAACACTGAAAGCATTTTGAAGACGGATCCGTCTTCAAATGCTTTCAGTACACTTGCGTTTTTCCGGATCCGGCGTGTAATTCCGGCAAGTGGAGTACACGCCGGATCCGGACAACGCAAGTGTGAAAGAGGCCTAAGTGTGTATACATATGTACATAGCTCTCAGTCACTGACAGTTGACCGGGAGCGGTCTTAAAGGGCTGTCTTACTTCAGCAAGTGGCATTTATCATGTAGAGAAAGTTAATACAAGGCACTTACTAATGTATTTTTATTATCCATAATGCTTCTTTTGCTGGCTTGGTTCATTTTTCTATCACATTATACACGGTTATGACCACTCTGCAATTTATCAGCGGTGGCCGTGCTTGCACACTATAAGAAAAAATGGTGGCCGGGACCTTGGGAGCTCACGTAGGCTGGTGCTTTTTTCTATAGTGTACAAGCACGACCACCACTGATGGATTGCAGGGTGGTCATAACCATGGAAACTTTCTCTGCATAATAAATGCTATTTGCTGAAGTGGCAACAAAAGCCCTTTAAGTTTTCCAGGTGTGATTTTTTATTTTTATTTTTTTTCATTTTCCACTAGTGTATTATTCTATTTCATTTAAAAATTTTTGTTGAACTTTATTTTGTTTTTATATTTTATTTTATATTTTTTTGTATTTATTTAAAATTTTATTGGACATTTTGGATGTGCTTTGTTTTCTTTTTTCTGCATTCCTATTTTTCTCCATGTTGGCGGCTCAATCATCCTCTTCCCCATTATATCTGTAATATATGTTTGATACATTACTTTGTGCTCGGTCATTTCTAGGCATCTCTCTGTGTGGCCTCCAGCTTCTCACGAGCAGCAATCAGAAGACATATTTCCTATTTCAGGCAGTTCCGGTGGAGAATAACTATGGCGTGTAACTGGTAGTGCCGGTGAAATCTTAATAGCCAAGGCGATGTGGCCCGCAGCAGTAAATGGCATTTGTCATCACAGCAGAGGCGGCCGGTCACTTGTTATTACTGTTCACACAGACTCCCACCATCACTGCTCTCATAATGAATTGTTTAACGGTTTGCGTCACGGCAGCGAGATACATTTTGTGGTTGGTGTGCCCATCATGAAGTGACAGGACAATTAATCTCACACATGTCCGGCAATTTGTTCTGGCAGAGAAGGAGATCACAGCCCGGGCACCACGTTTTATCACAACAGTCACTGCTCCGCTATATAGTGCTGCTATATGACCCCAACCCTATCTAGACTTTGCATACCGCACTCCTTCATGCCTCCTTGTATAATGACGTTCTACAACTTTCCTATCTAGTTCTCAAATGGATGTCTGATTACAGTGTAATTATATTTAGTTATGTCAGTGAAGGTGGACTTGGGGCAATAATCGCGCAGATTATCAGGAACTAACGTTTTTGCAAACACTTGTTCCTGACAATCTGCCCGTGTAAAGGGGCCACGATCCCAATGAATTAAACGCTGGTTCATCAAGTGATCCTGTTGTTCATGCAGGCACCTAAATTATGGTTTCTGGGCAGCAGATCGTTCGGTCTAAACAGTGATCGGCTGCCCGGAAACAGTGCACCTGTATGAGGACGAGCGATCACAGAAGGAATCCCTCGTCCTCACATTGTGGAGGTGATCGCTGCATGTAAACAGGGGGCGGGGCTGTGACAACCTCTCAGACATGGTATAGAAGCTGGTTGTCAGCAGCAATAGATGGAATAGCTGTTACTGTAGTATAAGGTGTGTGGATCTCATGTCTGATCACAGTGTAATTATATTACTATTATATTCAGTGATGTCAGTAACAGGGGGCGGGGCTGTGACAACCTCTCAGACATGATACAGAGGCTGGTTGTCAGCAGTAATAGATGGAATAGCTGTTACTGTAGTATAAGGTGTGTGATCTCATGTCTGATCACAGTGTAATTATATTACTATTATATTCAGTGATGTCAGTAACAGGGGGCGGGGCTGTGACAACCTCTCAGACATGATATAGAGGCTGGTTGTCAGCAGTAATAGATGGAATATATGTTACCATAGTATAAGGTGTGTGGATCTCATGTCTGATCACAGTGTAATTATATTACTATTATATTCAGTGATGTCAGTAACAGGGGCGGGGCTGTGACAACCTCTCAGACATGACATAGAGGCTGGTTGTCAGCGGTAATAGATGGAATAGCTGTTACTGTAGTATAAGATGTGTGGATCTCATGTCTGATCACAGTGTAATTATATTACTATTATATTCAGTGATGTCAGTAACAGGGGCGGGGCTGTGACAACCTCTCAGACATGGTATAGAGGCTGGTTGTCAGCAGTAATAGATGGAATAGCTGTTACTGTAGTATAAGGTGTGTGGATCTCATGTCTGATCACAGTGTAATTATATTACTATTATATTCAGTGATGTCAGTAACAGGGGGCGGGGCTGTGACAACCTCTTAGACATGATATAGAGGCTGGTTGTCAGCAGTGATAGATGGAATAGCTGTTACTGTAGTATAAGGTGTGTGGATCTCATGTCTGATCACAGTGTAATTATATTACTATTATATTCAGTGATGTCAGTAACAGGGGGCGGGGCTGTGACAACCTCTCAGACATGATATAGAGGCTGGTTGTCAGCAGTAATAGATGGAATAGCTGTTACTGTAGTATAAGGTGTGTGGATCTCATGTCTGATCACAGTGTAATTATATTACTATTATATTCAGTGATGTCAGTAACAGGGGGCGGGGCTGTGACAACCTCTCAGACATGATATAGAGGCTGGTTGTCAGCAGTAATAGATGGAATAGCTGTTACTGTAGTATAAGGTGTGTGGATCTCATGTCTGATCACAATGTAATTATATTACTATTATATTCAGTGATGTCAGTAACAGGGGGCGGGGCTGTGACAACCTCTCAGACATGATATAGAGGCTGGTTGTCAGCAGTAATAGATGGAATAGCTGTTACTGTAGTATAAGGTGTGTGGATCTCATGTCTGATCACAGTGTAATTATATTACTATTATATTCAGTGATGTCAGTAACAGGGGGCGGGGCTGTGACAACCTCTCAGACATGGTATAGAGGCTGGTTGTCAGCAGTAATAGATGGAATAGCTGTTACTGTAGTATAAGGTGTGTGATCTCATGTCTGATCACAATGTAATTATATTACTATTATATTCAGTGATGTCAGTAACAGGGGGCGGGGCTGTGACAACCTCTCAGACATGATATAGAGGCTGGTTGTCAGCAGTAATAGATGGAATAGCTGTTACTGTAGTATAAGGTGTGTGGATCTCATGTCTGATCACAGTGTAATTATATTACTATTATATTCAGTGATGTCAGTAACAGGGGGCGGGGCTGTGACAACCTCTCAGACATGGTATAGAGGCTGGTTGTCAGCAGTAATAGATGGAATAGCTGTTACTGTAGTATAAGGGCTCATTCAGACGGCCATATGCTGTCCACAAAAATGCTAATCCGTTTTTTTTGCGGATTAGATTCTGTCCCATTCACTTCTATGGGGCCCTTTTCTTCCATTGCACGGCTCAGCAAAAAAATGAAACCTGTCCTATACATGAAAATCAGGACATGGCCCTATTGAAGTCTATGGATCAGCAAAAAAACGGACCTGCATTTTTGCAGACAGCATACGGCCGTCTGAATGAGCCCTAAGTCTGACCCCAGACCCCTTGTTGTCTCCCATAACGTTGAGTATATGATGATATAGGATTCCAGGTGTGGGTGGATGGCTTTTCCATCCTGCCAGTTTCCTGGAGTGTCAGTGTACTCCCGCCACTAGTTAATCATTAGTGACACTCTGGATTTAAAGTGTGATTATCACCTTGTTAATTACACACCAGCAAAACTGAATTTCTTTGGCCCTGTCAGGATCCATTTGTAGAACGTGCAGCATGCAGGGCAATGTTGCTGACAGCCAGGAATGGGGGATCCCGCTGCTATTACGTTTCCTGGGCCTTGGTCTGAGGCATCATTAGTAATGTCAGTTATTAGGATCATTGGGTTAAAGTGCTGTCTTCTGTACATAAGCTGGAAAGTTTCGCCGCTTCCTTTTATTTGTGTTTTCATGCAATGTATTATCTAATTATAATAAATATAGAGAATGTCGCACTAAAATGAGATGGGGATCCAACAGAGGTGCACCCACTAACAGACAACACCCAGTCTGATAGAAATAAATGTATAAAAGAATGGAAGTGGGGCACTCTCTAAAAGTATAGGGATCTTTAACTACATATATCACAACAATACACACAATATAATGTTGACAATACAATAAAAGGAGAGCAGATCAAAAATTGGTACTGGCAAAGATATAGATAATAAAATAAAACAGATAAAAAATAATAAAATTAAACAATATGAATAATTAATATAAAATAGGATCCCAATGTATACAATTGAGGATAGGATGGTAAATTCAAATGTAAAGCAATAGTGGTATTCACTCGTTAAATTCTAATGAATAGTTCCATATGTGGTGATCCACTCCGGCAACCAGTCCTTATAGCAGGTCTCTCATATATGATATAGTAGAGTCCCGGGCGTATGCAGCTGTAAGATTTTACCAGTATCCCCCCAACCAAGAGGAGTGGAACTGCAAGTCCGAGGAAGCCTGGAGAACATACTTTGTGGGCCAGAAAATTACCGGAGTATACCGACGTCACTACACGTAAGGCAATCCAACCACGTATAGCAAACATCTCCACTGGCGCCAAATTTGAATCAGAACACCAACCCTTGAGACCGGAGTTAGACACAATACGCCGAGTCGAGGGGCTATCATCCAGCGCAAAGGATCCTTGCACATCCCACCTAAAGCGATCGCTTCCTATTAATACAGCGGGACGCCGCTGCGCGTATTAGCAGCTGAACTACTGTTCAGTAAAATCTTACAGCTGCATACGCCCGGGACTCTACTATATCATATATGAGAGACCTGCTATAAGGACTGGTTGCCTGAGTGGATCACCACATGTAGTATCCCACTAGGTAGGGGTGGGCACTACACAAGGGTCAATTGGGTAGCGTGTACTTCTACTCGCAAGGGACAGTGATATTGTATTGATCTATGCATTTAATGTAAATTACTGTGTGTTTTACATGCTATGTTTCCCCTGTCATATGTTTATCAGGCCTAGTTGGGTGTAATTTAGCCTCCCAGACACTAGAGGGAGATAGGGAGCCCCTAGTATAAATGTCCAGGCCCAGACAGGGAGTGGTCAGGTCATAGTCAGGAGTCTGTGGAGACAGAAGTGAGAAGGCACCAGCCCAGGATATGCTGAGGGCCTCCTCCTGACATGCAGCTGGACAGTCCTAGTCCCTAGCTGTACCAAGAGGCTAGAAGAAGTAAGCCTGCTTGGAGACCGAGTGTATTCCAGGGGACTAGAGGAGTTACCTCGTCAGCCTGAAGCTCCTGAGGCTAAGGATAGCTCAGTTGAGATACCCCAGTAGTAGGACAGCACCTCCTGGGAGAAACCTGCAGCCACCTTTCCCATCCAGCAGTGAGACAGCTAGGAAAAGAAGGTACTGTAACCTTAAGCAAGTGCCAATACTGGAGGAAGGAATTCATACCAAGGATTTAAGCCAGCGAATAGGCATCCGGGCCTTGGGATCCAGCCAGCTAGAATAGCTGTGGGGATAGAGCAGCATTGCACTGCAAAGCATTAACTATATATACCCTCCAAGTATCTTGCAAGATTGCAATCTGCTGTGATATCAACCTGATGTACTCTTGGAACTGTAAAGGACTGCATTAACCCCTTCTGTACTTGATGTATAAAGTTGGACTGTTAAGTAAAGCAACGTTTGGTTCACTATACCACCTGTGTACCTCACTTATTGCTACTGAAAACTGGTGTGCCACCGTCACAGGCACTGGCGTCACGAACCTAAAGGGACCTTGCCCCAGGCACTCAAAATACCCGTAACATCCAGGGCACCTCATCCACCATCAGGCCTGGTCCCTACATCCAGAGTGTGCCCCAGAGGAACCGTGTCTACCTCTCCTTCACTGCCACATGCCTGCCCAGGCTTCTCCAATACAGTGAGCAACCCTCGTTTGCCCATAACCGTGACCTCACTTCGCTATACCCTGCAGGTCTGGCGTGTTGCACACATATGGAACTATTCATTAGAATTTAACGAGTGAATATCACTATTGCTTTACATTTGAATTTACCATCCTATCCTCAATTGTATACATTGGGATCCTATTTTATATTAATTATTCATATTGTTTAATTTAATTATTTTTTATCTGTTTTATTTTATTATCTATATCTTTGCCAGTACCAATTTTTTATCTGCTCTCCTTTTATTGTATTGTCAACATTATATTGTGTGTATTGTTGTGATATATGTAGTTAAAGATCCCTATACTTTTAGTGAGTGCCCCACTTCCATTCTTTTATACTATTATCTGATTATGACTTTGTGTATGATTTCTGGCCTGTTCTATACAAATCGATCTTGTGCCCCTCAGATTCCTTGTACCTTCAATAGCGCCAGGGCATCTGCTGCTGAGAGGCATATTCCAGACAGTGTAACCAATTAGAGTTGCACCGGGTATCAAGGTAGCGATACCCAATCGATAATTTTAGACCCAGATCGATACGATGCCTGGTTTTACTATTTAACAATACTAGGCCGTGCTGCTGCGCGGCCTAGTATCAGAGAACATGGCACTCGCTGCTCTCAGTGCGCACCATGTTCTCCTCAGCAGCACAGTGGAGAAGGAGGCAGTCCCTCCCTCCCCGCTATGCCGCTGCTGCCACCAATGGGAGGTTAGTACTAAGGAGGAGGGGAGGGGCTGTGTGCACCACTAATAAATGTAATTAACACATTAATTCAAGTGTAGGATGCGGTATCAAATACCCTGTCATAGAGGCCAGGTATCTAATACTGCCGCCGGCACCCACTGCCTACACTTGAATTAATGGGTTAATTTTATTTATTGGTGGTCCCCTCCCCCCCTTCATTGGTGGCAGTGGCAGCCTCCGATCAGAGCCCCAGCAGAGAAATCGCTGGGCTTCGATCGGTTACCATGGCAGCCAGGATGCTACTGAGGCCCTGGCTGCCATGGTCAGCTCCCTGCTGTTGTGTGCACAAAGCACAGCGCAGCAGAGAGAGTGTAAAGTCCTATTCACCTTAATAGAGCTCGTCGTGATTCGTCGAATCATATCTTCTCCCAGACCCCACCTGGATGCTTCAGTGGCCGCCCCTATCCTGAATGAATGAGAAGCAAACTCATCCGCCGCCAGGCCTTCGTCCGCCAAGCATTTCCGAAATATTGCAACAAACTGAAAGCGAGACAAGGCTGCCCCATTCTGATGTATTAACAACGGCCCAGCAATATCCGGCCTTACTGCCAAGAAATCATCAACACATCGGACCGGACAAACAACCGACCCCCCAAGTGACCGCAATACAAACTGCGTCCCTTTACCCTCCGGATGCGTTTTTGATTGCCGCAAGAAACACTGTAACACATCCACACACCACAAAACGTTGCCGCGCTGCAAACCGCCTGACCCAAATTTACTCAGCGCAAACAATTCCGACACTCTAAACATCTGCCGCACTGCAACCCCCAACCTGCTCTATCAATCGCTCCCATAAGGACCACACAGAGGTGTAAGCCAACCACGTACCGGTACTCACGGATTCCCTAATAAACGCTGTTGAGACCCCGAGGCCACGCTTCAGAGCCACTGAGGACAAGGACACACTTGCTCTACCGCATCGGGCACCAATTGGCAAAAACGATCCCACTGAAAACGAGAGAGAGTGTCAGGTACCGAATTATCCACACCTGGCACATGGACCGCCACAAAGCACGCATTTAAAAACAAACCTTGCAAAACCAAATGTCGCAACAAGCGAATCACCGGCGGTTAACTACAGATTGTGAATCAATAGCCTGAACTACACCCATGTCACAGCAAAATCACACCCGCTTATTCCGTAGCAAATCCCCCATAATTCAACCGCCAAAACAATAGGAAACAGTTCCAGTAGTGCCAGATTAGAAAGGAAGCCCGCCCGCCGCCATTCTTCAGGCCACCCCCCCCCGCACTCCATTCTCCCTGACAAAACGCACCATATCTGCAAGATCCTGACGCATCAGTGAAAAGTTCCAAGTCGACATTAGAAATCTGCCCTCCCATCCACACCGACCTTCCATTGTATTGTGATAAAAATTGCTCCCAATCTGCCAGATCTGCCCTCACCTCCGCAGACAATCTCACGTAATGGGAAGGAACTGCTGCCACCGCCGTCGGCCTGGCCAAACGCTGACAAAAACCGTACCCACAGGCAGAATCCGGCAAGCTAAGTACAGCTTACCCAATACCGACCGACTGGATCTTACGCAACTGTGCCTTCTTAACCCTCCACAAACCCACAACTTCTGCTACCAGGTCAGACAATTTTTCTTCAGGCAAACGACATTCCATCATCACCGTATCAATAACTATGCCCAAGAATTTTACAGAAGTCGCCAGGCCTTCTGTCTTCTCCGGCTCCAACGGGACCTACGTGCTCCACCGTGTGTAGCAGAATAGAACAAGTACGATTGCCTGCCGGCTGGAGGGTCCCTAAGGGGGCTCCTTAGGCACCGCCGCACACGCGGGGTATTATCGGGGCTTAAACGCTCAGGGGGCCTAGATCTCCTCGCCCTCTCCCTAACGTCCGGGGCCATCTCCGCCTGCCTGCCCCCTTTGTGATGCTGCCCGCATGGTCTCCTGGATCGTCTGCGCGCCGCGGCCCTGCTCAATCAGTTGGTCCAGGGAGGACATGTCAGTCTGCCAACTTCTCTCCACGATTCAAACTAACCTAAAACTCCTCCACTCCCAGCCTTAAGTCCCTGGCGCGAAACTACTTTCGTAATTGTCGATAAGAATAGGCATTTTCTATATAGCGCCAGCCATGTGCAGTCCGGTATCCGTGTTTTTGTGTATCCGTAATTTGCAAGCCGCAAAACACAGTCGTGTGAATGTAGCCTATGGCTAGGGCTGGTGTCGAAATGACAAAAAGGGAACAACTATACTGCGCAATGTGTCGTGCAAAATTTTTTGCAATGACAGTCAATGGTGTCGCACTGCGACATGCTGCGATGCGACAGTCGCACAGAAATCCAACTTTTTTGTTGTGCCACATTTGCAGCATGTCGCAGCGTGACATCATTGACTATCATTATAAAAATGTTGCGCGACTTTTTAGAGACAAGAAGTCACGACACTGACTGTGGGGCAGCCGCAGCGGATCGTGGACCCATTGACTTTAATGCGATCCGCCCGTTCCGCAAAAAGATAGAACATGTTCTATATTTTTGCGGAACGGAAGTACGGGATGAAACCCCATGGAAGCACTTCTTAATGCTTCCGTAGGGTTCCATTCCGTGCTTCCGTTCCGCATCTCCGGATTTGCGGACCCATTGAAGTGAATGGGTCCCCATCTGTGATGCAGAATGCTCACGGAATGGCGCCCGTGTATTGCGGGTCCGCAATACGACAACGGGCAGCACACGTTCGTGTGCAGGAGGCCTTACAGTGGGTATGAAGGGGAACTAAATGTCTCTACTGATCTCCAGTGCAACATACTGAAGCTGGCCCCATGGCTAATAGGTCAGTCAGTGAGGGCAGTGGATAGTAAATGACTAATATATGAAATGCAGCTCTCTAACCTCTTGGACCAGGTTTAGAGTATTTTGGATCCGTGGGCACTCTATATGTTGCTGTCTGATGCCTCCTTGCAGTTTTGTATCCTCCTCTATAAGTAAGACTGCTATGGGAGGATGATATAACATGGAACAGTTCACAATTTACATTGGGAATTAGGGATGAGCAAATCGACTTTGGATGAAAAATCGATTTGCATAATACTTAGTTTCAATACTGTACGGCGCAAGTGCTCCGTACAGTATTAGAATGTATTGGCTCCTATGAGCCGAAGTTATTACTTCACGAAGTCTAGCGAGACTTCGGTTAATAACTTCAAAAATTAATTTCTACTGCAAAAAAAATATAACATTTCCCGAACTCAGGTTCGGTTTCAAGTGGTAGCTCATCCCTATTGGGAATCAATCTCCATATAGAACGGTGTTATTGTGTACTAGGGTTGTTGCGATACCAAAATTTTTATTCGATTTCAATACCATAAAAAAGTATTGCGATACTCGATACCACGCGAAAAAAATAAAACACCAAAAAAGCAGCGTGCATTCTACATTTTATGGAACATCTGGCCCATAATCGAACAGTCCGATCCTATTTTTTGGTGGACAAGGTGACAAAAAAATGGCGAATTGCGCGTTTAAAAAAATAATAATAGTTACGCCGTTCGCTACATAGGAGATTTTTTTTATATTATAATAGTTTCGAATATGTTTATTTATTTATTGTTTATATATTTTATATGTAAAATTGGGAAAGGGGGTGATTAATACTTAATATTTTGGTGGGTTTTGTTTTACATTTTTTTTAATAACTATTAGCCCCCTTAGGGGCTAGAACCTGGGATCTCTTCATCCCTTGTCCTAATCACCCCGACAGAGCTCTATTAGTGTTAATAGGACACTCTCCCTGCTGCCCTGTGTATAGTGCACACAGCAGCAGGTAGATTACTATGGCAGCCAGGGCTTCAGTAGCGTCCTGGCTGCCATGGTAACCGATTGGAGCCCCAGGATTACACTGCTGGGGCTCCGATCGGAACTGCCACTGAGGAGGAGGGGAGAGGGGACCCTATGGCCACTGCCACCAATGATTATAATACTGGGGGGGGGGGGCGCACTGCGCCATCAATGTTTTTAGTACTGGGGGAAGGGGGATGTGCGCACTGCGCCACCAATGAAGATAAGTAACCTTTTAATACAAATACAGAAGGTGGGTGACGGCACCCGACCTCTATGACGGGGCGCTGCGATCAGCGCAGTGCAGTAGCGCAGCCTAGTATCAGTAAATGTCAAATCCCGGTATCGAATCGATACCGGTACAAAAGTATCAATTGGGTATCGATAATTTTATACCCGCTACAACCATATTATGTACAGTTTTTAAATTACTACAATTCTGATAATTATAATTGGAAATGGTCAAGAAACCCTGAACAGGCAGGGAATACTAGGATATATGCTATATATGCAGCTCTGGTGTATGGTGCCCCCAATCAGTACTTAGTCCTCTGTGAGCTGAACAGTCTACATTGACAAAATGTAGCAAGGAGCAAATTGGATTTTTCATTTTTTTTAAATTTTCGCCCCTTTTCTCATACAACCCTTATATGTGATAAAGGTCTATTGGGTTAGGGGGTGAGGTTTGTAAAATGCAGCCTCGCATTATCAATGGTGGCTCGTACAAACTAGTCTCAGAAACTAACACCATTTACCCCCTGATGATTCGCTCAAAAGATGATGGAGTGCATATGCAGCGGAGCAGACTTGGTACTCAGGTCCCCTGTTGGTAATGGTGATGGTACCCAGGTGTAGGAATGGCCGAGGGGTATAGGGAGGCCTAAAATGTCCCTTTAAGTGTACTTGTGTCATGGTGCCCCTACCTGGATACGCTGGGCCCCAAGCCTTGGCTCCAACGCAGACAAATAAGGGGTAGTAATTGAGGGATGAAAGAAACAAATTGAGTCCAGACCTTGTAATAAAGTTCAATAACAGCTTTACTTTGCATAAACATTTTTCCAAATGGTTTACAAACTTTATTTTGGTTCCAGCAGGCTTTAGCATTAAAACTGTGGCAGGCAAACTCCTCTCTGCTCTCTTGATCTCTGGCTCTGCTGTACTGACCGGCTGGCTATAGAACTCAGCTTCTTTTTTATGCTGTACTTCACTTTGTAGTCTGGTCTCTCTCTAGATTTGTCCAGGGAAAACTCCTCCTGGCTTCTGAGGCTTTAAGCTGTGGCCTCTATAGTCAGCGGAGCTAAAGGTGCTCTAGCTGGCTTGCTTAGCTTAGCTGGGGCATGTCCAACGGCGACGTGCCCAGCCTTTGCCTCCTTCCCCTAACAGGGGGTAATCCAGTGGCGTACATAGAGAAGTAAGGGCCTCATAGAAAGGGTCAAACCAGGCCCCCCACACAGGACAGACGGGTTTCTGCCTAAACCCTTTTTCAATGACCCTTGGGCCATTTTTCCACTGCCTTTTTTGCTAAAAGTTCTTACTTTAGAGGGTAAAGTCCTGACCAAGGTTTCACCTCGAGTAGAAGAGCAGATAATCCCTACTAAGACTGGGCCCCCTCTTGCCCTGAGCCCCATAGCAGTCGCCTGGTCTGCCGCTATAGTAGTTACGCCCCTCGGGTAAGCTAGACTCTCCCCTAACTGGGGGTAAGCTAAACTGACCTCTAACTAACTAGTCCCCTCCCCTCCTGCAGGAAGTAGGACTCGCCCACTCCTCCACAGAGGGGGGTTAGAATAGAAAGCTCCATTCTATGTACCTGTAGCTCTGCCATGTTTGTTGCCACCTACTGGTGAACCAGGTACATTACAATTGAACATAACAGTTGCGTAGAAATAGGAATGCACATTGTGAAGGACTTGGAATAAATACATATGATGACATGAGGTTAACCAATAAAGACAGTAGCGTTACACATATCTGTGACACGCAGGGCAGCAAGGGGTTAATAATTCTGCTGTTTGGATGTCAGAATACCTCAGGGGATTAATACAGGTCTTTACTGGAGGCTGCAGGTTCTGTCCCCATCTCCTTCAATGCGCTGCTACTGCTGCAATGTTCTCATGGCCGAAATGACCGATTCCGCATTACCTATTATTACAGGCAGTCGGAGCTGGAACTCTTTATAGTAGGGCAGCTGTCTGATACCCGCACTGTGCCAATAAGGGGATAAAGTGCTCATGGGATGCCCACATGTGGAGCCATACCACTGATGACAGAGGGGTGTTGAGCTGTCCTGTATACTCTTTGGCATTTTGGGGAGCTGTTTTAGTGGGTGTAGCAGCTACAGTCTTGCAGGAGAGAGCTTCTCCTCCTTAATGAGGCTACTTTCACATCAGCACTTTGGCTTTCTGGTTTTGAGATCCGGCAGAGGATCTCAAAACCAGGCCAAAACGGTTTATTTTGTCCCCATTCATTGTCAATGGGGACAAAAGTGATCAGGATGCATCAGTTAAGTTTTGTGTCCGGTCGGCGAAACGGAACAAATCGGATCCGGAATAAAAATCAATGTAAGTCAATGATGCTGGAACCAGTTTTTTCATTACCAAAAACATTTTTTATTCTTCACCCATTGACTGACAGTGATTTTAATCCCGGATCCAGCTTGTTCCGTTTCGATTTAATACGACCGCATACAAATGGTTCTGTTTTATTCAGGTTTTTTGATCCTCTGAATAAAAAAATGCAGATGTGAAAGTAAGATTAGTTAGTTTGCCCCTTTTGCCGGCACTTTACTGACATTTCGTCGTGCACATAGCACACACAAGATGCTGCTGTCCCTCCTTGAGATGTGAATAAATGCAGACACCAGAATTACTTAACCCCATTAATGTCACCCTGAGGCCTCAGGTAAATGTCAAGCCAGTTCTAATTGATATTAACGAGGAGCCGCACACAGCGCTCACATCAAAACCCTCATCATTGCACGTTTCTGAAAGTCCAATACTGGAATGTGGGGGAGGAGAGGGTGTAGAGGAGTACAGTGAGTTCAGTGAGGGGTACACAGATAGAAATGTCAGTTATGTCTGGCAGACATGTAAGTGAATGATTACAGGTGTGGTCTCATTAGACACTGGGTCTTGCCACAAGAGGGCGTAAATGTGCTTCCCCTTCTGCACTATAAAAAGGTTCTCAGAGGCTACTTTTGTGTAGTGTACCTTTTGGTGAGAGATCATTGAGTGCTAGACATGCCTTTATGAGAGTGGGCGCTTCATTGGACTAAGAGAAGCAGGATGGCCGTTTCGACAAATTGCCAACCTATGCCTTTCTGGCCTTGCTGTTAGGAGATGGTGGGAGCAGTGGTCATCTGAGGACACACACACACAGCGAGGAAGCTCTGGATAGCCCAGACAGACCCCGGTAGAGAGGATTGTTTGATCAGCCAGCAAGCATAAGCAGCTCCCACAGTTTCGTGGTCCACCATCCTGACACCCATTAACAGCTAGCTATGAACGAGAAACCTGGACTTCTTCAGACTGGAACCTTATTGTGTTTAGCAATGAATCCAAGATCTGTTTGGGATACAATGATGGTCAAGTATGAAGGCCTTGTGGTGAGGGCTTCAATCCTGCCTTTGCCCCAACAAGGAGCCAGTGCATACGACAGACAGTCACCGCTAGTTGTGATACGAGGGACACTTACAGCTCAGTGATATGTACAGGACATCCTACAGCCACATCTCTTCTCTCTCATGGCAGGGCTTCACACTAGCTTTTTTCAGCAGGATAATGGTCACCCACAGACAGCAAGGAATGTCTCCACCAGATTACAACACTTCCTGGCCTGCCTGGTGGCCAGATTTATCACTAACTGAGCATTGATAGGACAAACTGGGACACCATCGTCAGTAACCTAGGAGTGTGCAGGATCTACAGATCTTTGGGTCAATGAGTGTATCTACATGCACTCATATACAGGGAGTGCAGAATTATTAGGCAAGTTGTATTTTTGAGGATTAATTTTATTATTGAACAACAACCATGTTCTCAATGAACCCAAAAAACTCATTAATATCAAAGCTGAATATTTTTGGAAGTAGTTTTTAGTTTGTTTTTAGTTTTAGCTATTTTAGGGGGATATCTGTGTGTGCAGGTGACTATTACTGTGCATAATTATTAGGCAACTTAACAGGACTGTAGATTTTCCCTGCACCTCCCCTTGCTCCATCCAGCACGCCCCTCCACTATGACGTCCCGATCCTCCTTCAACTCTAGCCAACTCGGCGCATGTGAACTAAGTATGGTGAGGCCAATGCCCACCGCAGGGCATTCAATGCGCAACTGCCGACAGTTGATTTCACCGAAGGACAATGCTCCCCTGGCCGGTGTAACGTTACATTACCCTACTTCGTGAGATTTCCCTAACTCGTAACTTCCGGTCGCACCGGAAATGACATGAGGAGGCGTGCCGGAGTTGTGCCGATCTGCGCATGCGCAAAATGACGGTTTAGGGAAATCTCACAGTGGAGTTCAGCTGGACACCGGGACACTGCGCATGCGCCGGAGAGCAAGTGCGGCTAACTACAGCACATCTGTCCGATCTCCGCGCCTGCGCAGTGTGGGGGTAGGGAGATCTGATGGACATGTTTTCTGTTAGGCCTCTTTCACACGGGCGTCAGTTTTTTTGCCCGGATAAGAGCCGGGTGCGTTGCAGGAAAATGCGCAATTTTTTCTGCGCGAGTGCCAAACATTGTCATGCGTTGCACTCGCGTGAGAAAAATCGCGCATGTTTGGTACCCAAACCCGAACTTCTTCATAGAAGTTCGGGCTTGGGATTGATGTTCTGAAGACTGTATTATTTTCCCTTATAACATGGTTATAAGGGAAAATAATAGCATTCTGAATACAGAATGCATAGTAAAACAGCGCTAGAGGGGTTAAAATAAATAAATAAATAATTTAACTCACCTTAGTCCACTTGCTCGCGAAGCCCGGCATCTCCTTGTGTCTCCGCTGCTGATGAACAGGACCTGGGGTGAGCTGCTCCATTAAATACAGGTTAAAGACCTTCGATGACGTCACTCCGGTCATCACATGGTACGTCACATGATCTTTCACCATGGTAAAAGACCATGTGATGACCGGAGTGACGTCATCGAAGGTCCTTAAGCTCTATTTAATGGAGCAGCTCACCCCAGGTCCTGTTCATCAGCAGCGGAGACACAAGGAGATGCCGGGCTTCGCGAGCAAGTGGACTAAGGTGAGTTAAATTATTAATTTTTTTTTTTAACCCCTCTAGCGCTGTTTTACTATGCATTTTGTATTCAGAATGCTATTATTTTCCCTTATAACCATGTTATAAGGGAAAATAATAATGATCGGGTCTCCATCCCGATGGTCTCCTAGCAACCATGCGTGCAAATCGCACGGCATCCGTACTTGCTTGCGGATGCCATCCGATTTTCACACACCCCATTCACTTCTATGGGGCCTGCGTCACGTCAAAATCGGACAATATAGAGCATGCTGCGATTTCAACTGAACGCACAAGTGATGCGTTAAAAACATCGCTCATGTGCACAGCCCCATAGAAATGAATGGGTCAGGATTTAGTGCGGGTGCCATACGTTCGCCGCACGGATCGCACCCGCACGGAAAAGTCGCCCGTGTGAAAGGGGCCTTAAACTCCGGCACGCCTCCTCACGTCATTTCCGGTGCGACCGGTTACAAGGTAGGGAAATCTCACGAAGTAGGGTAATGTAATGTTACACCAGAGCTGAGGGAGGCTCAGGACGTCACAGTGGAGGCGGTGGACTGGATGGAGCAAGGGGAGGTACAGGGAACAAGCGAAAAGGAGGGCTTGAGGCGTGCCTGGGCTCCTATAACAGTTATGCAAGCCCACTGGGCACCTTGAGACACATTTGCATATGAATCAAAGTTCATTTTCTGCTCTTCGGAAATACACATAATCCTAAGAAAGGTATGTTTTGCATTGTCAGGCAGCACTATGTAGCCCTGGACTGAGTTACATATACAGTGGTCCCTCAAGTCACAAAATTAATTGGTTCCAGGACAACCATTGTATGTTAAAAACCTGTTAAAAATGAAGATTTAAGAAAAATAAACAGATAACTAAGTCAGGTAAAACAAGTCCAATTACATATAACAGTCAGGAATAGCTGCTAACTAGCAACTAATACAACTATTGTACCAGAGAAGTGGCCATGATTGGTTGGATCTGAGGCTGAGGCATTGTATGTTGAGTCTAGTTTCAACTTACGGTGGGTCAGAAAAGACAGTTGTATGTTGAAAATATTGTATCTTGAGGGATTGTAGCGTCCCACTTATGTGTGTATAAGCCACTCCAAATTGCTATATGCCCTTTCAGGTCATCTTGCACTAATCATTGTATTTTCCTTTGTCAATGCTGCTAAATTCCTATTACAGGCTGCTGAAATGCATTACACACTACCAACACTAGAGGTCACTATAACACCGTTTATATAGCTCAGACACAGGAAGTTAGAGTTAGATTAGGAGTTAGGAGGAGGAGAGGAGACAGATCTGTCTCTGTTCTCCTGAGCCTTGCCCAGGAGGTAAGCTACTTTAACTTTTAGAATCCAGAAGCAGGATTTAGTAATCCTACATTGTAGAGTCAAGGTCAGACACTACTTGGACTATAGTTCAAACAATCTTTTCAAAGAATGGAGCAGAGAGTTTGCCTGCCATGAGGGAGACCGCCCTTAGGTTGTATACTATTAGCACCAGAGGATCCATATTAATTGCAAGACTACATAGCCAGAGCAAGATCAGGAACCAAGTAAAGTACCATCATCACTCCTGCATAAGTTAACCTCAAACCTTTATACATCACCTCACAGAGCCTGCTAATTGGGATTTGCAGCTTTATCATCTTTACCAACTTCATGTAAGACAAAGTACTTTTATTGAATGCTACTTATTGCAAGACTACAACTTAGAAGTATAGTTCATGTTTGGCTCAACTACTGCCTCTCTCATCATTCAACTCTATCTCCTAATTGCACCTCACGGTGCTGGCGTCACAAACACAGGAGCCCAACCACCAAAGCACCCTAAGGATCCCCACTACCATTAAGGGCACCTCAACTTTTATCTGGCTGGTGTTCCCTGCAACAGAGAGTGCCCCGGAGGATTTAGTGCTGTCTTCCTGTCCACTGCACGCCGGCCCAGGCAGCTACAGAAAAGTGCACTGACATACTGCCCCTGCGGCCCGGTCGTCGCAGGATCACTGTAGTTAGGTTCACTGACAGATTCCCTGTAAGTCCTGATGTAGGGCAGAATGATTTGGGTTCTTAGAGCATTGGGCCGACTTTTCATTTGGGTACAAACTGTATTTGGCAGATAATCTGCACCTGAATGGAAGGGAGTTTGCTGTGCTGGGAGCGAGAATTCTAGCAGGTGGAGGAGTATTTAAACTAGGGGAGAGTAGGGTCTGTATTAGACCTGGATATGGTCAGGCAGACGTTGACTATGATCTGCCTGTGTAAAAGAACTGCCAATTACCGGATGAACGAGCAAACGCTCGTTCATCGTGCAATCACTATTTAAGCAGGCAAAAAAATCATCTGCAGGCAGCAGATCAGACTGTCTAATCACGGTCTGCTGCTGGCAAATAATGATTCTGTCGCGGTCTCCTATTAGCTGCTCCCCCCTGTTGCCGGATGTTTTGATCCAGCCATGCAGGGATTAGGAGCAACGTGGGTGCTGGGGTGTGGGGTAAGTATCATCTATATGGGGGGCCGGGCATTGGGAGGCATGTTTTATAGTATAGATAACCCTTTAAAAATTTGTTATTACTTTGTATTTTAACTGCCCCCCTGCAGTTTGAAAAAACAAACAAACAAACAATCCTTTAATAAATATAGTACAAAGCATGTGACCCGTACCTATATCGAGAACGGAGCCCCGCAAGGTGGTGGCTGGAGGACTCCGGTCCGGCCACCACCAAGCCGGCTCCCCATAGAAGTGAATGAGGGCGCACTGCGCATGCGTGACCCTCGCTCCCATTATTTCTATGGCTATTTTCGCCGGCCCCATAGAAAATAAATGGAGGGCGTCTGCACATGTGCAGTGCGCCCTCCTTCACTTGCGGGCCCCGTTCTCGATATAGGTGCGGGACTCGCATCTATAAGACAATGGGTGCATATCCTAGTGATATGCCCCCATTGTCCATGATGAGACAACCCCTTTAAGTCACACCCATTTCCCACAAGCCACGCCTAGTCGCTGAGCAAGGCACAAAAGTTATCTAAGACACTTTTCAGTTTGAGACAGGATTCTGCCGCATTTTCATTAGTAAATCTGCCCAAACGTTTATTGTGAGAACGTCAGCTGCTTTCCTTAGTGCCAGCGGTTCTGGAGACAGTGTAAAACCTCTCAGGAATCTTTGCAGCTCCTCCAGCTCCGCTAATGGGCTCTGATCTCTGAAAGTGCTTGATTTATCTAAGCTCTTTACATGTCTGTGTATGGGGGATGGGGGGGGTGCTGTATCCCCCCTAGTAGGATGGTGCATTAGTAAGCAGTGGGGTCCAGATGTGATACTAAGCTACATCCTAATGACTGGAAGGTTACTGCGGCCTTTCGCACATATGATACATAAGTAATAGTCACCGCCAATTACAACCATTACCAGGATCTCCATGACTAAAATCTTACAAGCGACACTTATACCCCTCATTTATCTGTGAGGCTTCGGTGTCCTGACTGCGGCGCAGGGGACAGTGTAGACATTGCAGATACCTATAAAGTTTATAGTCTAAGGCCTCATGCACACGACCCTCCCCCCCTTCCTGTAGTTAACACATTGGTGGCCAGTGCGGCCACACCCCCCTCTCTCCCCTGTAGTTAACTCATTGGTAGCCAGTGGGCCCCCCCCTCCCTCCCCTGTAGTTAACTCGTTGGTAGCCAGCCCCCCCCTCCCTCCCCTGTAGTTAACTCGTTGGTAGCCAGTGGGCCCCCCCTCCCTCCCCTGTAGTTAACTCGTTAGTGGCAAGCCCCCCCCCCCTCCCTCCCCTGTAGTTAACTCATTGGTGTCCAGTGGGCCCCCCCTCCCTCCGCTGTAGTTAACTCATTGGTGGCCAGTGGGCCCTCTTCCCTCCCTCCCCCTCCTAATTAAAATCTCCCCCCCTATCATTGGTGGCAGTGGAGAGTACCGATTGGAGTCCCAGTTTAATCGCTGGGGCTCCAATCGGTAACCATGGCAACCGGGACGCTACTGCAGTCCCGGTTGCCATGGTTACTTAGCAATTTGTAGAAGCATCATACTTACCTGCGAGCAGTGATGTCTGTGTCCGGCCGGGAGCTCCTCCTACTGGTAAGTGACAGGTCTGTGCGGTGCATTGCCTAATGATCTGTCACTTACCAGTAGGAGGAGCTCCCGGCCAGACACAGACATCGCAGCTCGCAGGTAAGTATGAAGCTTCTACAAATTGCTAAGTAACCATGGCAACCGGGACTGCAGTAGCGTCCCGGTTGCCATGGTTACCGATCAGAGCCCCAGCGATTAAACTGGGACTCCGATCGGTACTCTCCACTGCCACCAATGATAGGGGGGGAGATTTTAATTAGGAGGGGGAGGGAGGGGAGAGGGCCTACTGGCCACTAACGAGTTAACTACAGCGGAGGGAGGGGGGGCCCACTGGACACCAATGAGTTAACTACAGGGGAGGGAGGGGGGGGGCTGGCTACCAATGAGTTAACTACAGGGGAGGCCCACTGGCCACCAATGAGTTAACTACAGGGGAGGGAGGGGGGCCCACTGGCCACCAATGAGTTAACTACAGGGGAGGGAGGGGGGGCCGGCCGCACTGGCCACCAATGAGTTAAAAACAGGGGGGGGGGTCTGCCCCCTGCTGCCTGGCAGCACCTGCCAGGCAGCAGGGGGCAGTCATGTACACAGTTTTTTCCCCTCCCCCACGACAGCACCATAGAGAGAGGGATCCACCCCCAGGGACAGGAAACCTACAGAAATAAAAGGGTGGAGCCTCTCTTCCCATTCAGTTGTTTCCTGTCCCTGGAGTGGGAGACCTACAGTTTCCTTTTAAGGTCTTACCGTTGGTCTTGCTTCCTAGGCGTTCCTAGAGGGCTAACGGTTTGCTGCTGGGCAGGCTGTCAGGACCCTAGGATGCGGAGGTGCTCCAGGGGCCCTCCGTATCCTGCGGCAGGCATGAGGGTTACCTCTCAGGGAGAGCTCTGCCCCATGGGAGGCGCCTTATGATGGCGCAGTTAGGTGGCTATCCTCGGGTTCGGGGGCTCTACGACTTAACTTTGTATTGGAGTTGCACAGCGATTCCATGTGTGTCCGACTTCCGGTACGCGGCGAGCGGGTGACGCACTTCCGGTGCGCGGTAAGTAAGATGACGCACTTCCGGAGCGCGCCGAGCAGGGCGCACTTCCGGATTCAGGTGGAACGCACATCGGTGCTTCCGGTTCCGGAACTGGGGAAGCCGGACGCCCTCGGGTCCCTCCTGGTTATTTAAGGAGATACTGGCAGGCCGATCCTTGAGCCTATACAGGACGGTCTGAAGCCAACAATGTAGGAGGCCTTCAGTGGCTTGGCCCTAGCTGGTGGTATTTAAGGATTTTAATACCCTTCTCTTTGTATCCCTGAAGTGTATAGACTCCATATTCCCCCCATCAGAGGTTGTTATGGAGGAAGAAAGAAGACAAGAATCTGCTGAGGGTGATGTAAATCCCATCCTGGTAGTTCTTTTGATCTTCATGGGGTAAGTGGCTCATTGTCTGGCCTTTGGCGTTGTTAAGAATTGCGCTTTGTGCTCTCTTTTTTCCAGCCTAAACCGAAAAAAGTGCTGGCTAAAAGAAAAAACAAAGAATGTCCGCTATGCGGTACGGCTTTATCCGCTTCTTATGGGAAGAAGCTGTGTCAAATTTGCATTGACAAAACCATATCGGACGAGTCACCGTCCCTGTTAGATAACATCCGGTCGCTCATCAAGACGGAGGTTAAGAATACCCTGAGGTCTGACAGAAAGGCAAGAACTTCCGTGAAAGATAAAGGTGGAAAAGCATCCCAAGTCTTTTCGTCAGAGGACAGTGATAAATCATCGGGGTCGTCCTCGTCTGGTTCTTCCTCGGAAGATGAGTCCATGTCCAACACCTTTTTTCCCCCTGAGGACACAGATAAATTATTAAAAGTCATTAGGTCCACCATGAACATTGAGGACGTTAAAGAGGATAAGTCCGTAGCTGACTCCTTGTTTGAAGGGTTACAGGAAAAGAAGGGTCGCTGTTTTCCTGTACACGCTAGCATCATGTCGCTAATTCAGAGGGAATGGAAAAAGCCGGGCAAGAGGGTATTTGCCTCTAGGGCCTTCAAACGTAAATACCCATTTGAAGAAGTAGCCTCCTCCTCTTGGGGGAAAGCCCCTAAAATTGATGTCGCCATCTCTAAAGCATCGAAGAAATCCTCTCTCCCCTTTGAGGATACGGGGATGCTTAAGGAGCCTTTAGACAAGAAGGCTGAAACCTTTCTTAGGGGTGCCTGGGAGGCCTCTACCTTAGCCTTTTGCCCAGCCATAGCTGCTACGGTCACGGCTAGGACCTTATCCTTCTGGTTACAACAGTTGGTGGGGCAATTAAAAGATAGAACCCCTAGGGATCAGATCTTGTCTTCCTTGCCAACCCTACAAAAAGCGGCCGACTTCTTGACAGATGCATCGGTGGATTCCATTAAGTTCAGCGCTCAGTCAGCTTCCCTCACCAATTCGGCACGGAGGGCCCTTTGGTTAAAGAGTTGGAGTGGGGGTGATTTGGCTTCTAAACAAAGATTATGTAATATCCCCTGCCAGGGAGAATTTTTGTTTGGGCCTGAGCTAGACGACCTTTTAGAAAAGGCGGCAGATAGAAAGAAATGATTTCCGGCCCCTGGCCCTGCTTCAGTTTTTGGTCCCAGAAATAGGCAGTCCTTTCGTCCCTTCAGAGGTAATACCAGTAGGACATGGGTGTCAAACATGCGGCCCGCGGCAGTCTAGTATCTCTGAACATGAGCGCGCTGCTATCGGCGCGCTCATGTTCTCTCAGCAGCACCGGGAGAAGGAAGCTGTCCTCCCTCCCCCTGTGCTGCTGCCCCTGCCACCAATGAGAAGAGAGGGGGGGGGGGGTGCACTGCGCCACCAATGAGGAGAGAGGGGCGGAGGAGGGGCGGGCGCACTGAGCCACCAATGATAGGACTATTCCCATTTCCCACACAGAGCGGCGCCCAGCGATGTCTCAGCACTCACCATTAGTCCTGGGCGCCGCTCCGTTCGCCCGCAGTGCCCCATTACTGTCTCCTCTCCTGCTCCACATGCTGCTGATTACTATCGGAGCGATGGGAGGAGACATCAGCTTCACTAGTGGGCGTTCCTTCTCCCTGCGCTGCGATTGGACAGCGCTACAGCCAGGAAGAAGGAACGCCCACTAGTGAAGCTGATGTCTCCTCCCATCGCTCCGATAGTAATCAGCAGCATGTGGAGCAGGAGAGGAGACAGTAATGGGGCACTGCGGGCGAACAGAGCGGCGCCCAAGACTAATGGTGAGTGCTGAGACATCGCTGGGCGCCGCTCTGTGTGGCCTGATAGTGAAAGTCAGTCTTTAACACAATACAGGAGGCGGGTGCCGGCAGCAGAATCGCATTGCCGGCACCCTGCCGCTGACAGGGAGCTGCGATCAGAGGCAGTTAACCCCTTAGGTGCCGCACCTGAGGGGTTAACTGCTGATCTGCCAGTACCAGCCTCCTGTATAAAGGGGTAATTTATCATTGGTGGTGCAGTGTGCCCCCCCCCCCCCTCAACCCCCCATCCCATTAAAATCATTGGTGGCACAGTGCGCCAGCCCCTCTCAACCCCCCCAGTATTAAAATCATTGGTGGCAGTGGCCACAGGGACCTCTCCCCTCCCCCTCATTGGTGGTGCAGTGGCAGCTTCTGATCGGAGCCCTAGCTGTGTAAGCCTGGGGCTCCGATCAGTTACCATGGCAGCCAGAACGCTACAGAAGCCCTGGTTGCCATGGTAACATCCCTGATGCTGTGTGCACAAGGCACAGAGCAGCAGGGACAGTGTGAAGTCCTATTCACCCTGATAGAGCTGAATAGGACAAGGGATGAAAGATCCCAGGTTCTCGCCCCTAAGGCTACTTTCACACTTGCGTTCAGAGCGGATCCGTCTGAGATGGATCCGCTCATATAATGCAGACGGTGGATCCGTTCAGAACGGATCCGCCTGCATTATATTGTAAAAAAAAAAATTTTTTTTTTTTTATGCGGCCCACATAAACTTAAATTTAGTTTTTTTGGCCCATGTTAGCCTTTGAGTTTGACATGCTTGCAGTAGGAGGTCTGGCCGAGATAAAGATCAGAGATTTAGATCCAGGAATTCGGGGGGGAAAGGATTCTTATTTGGAGGCTCCTCCTCTACTAGCAAGAAACAGACCCCACAATGACGCCAGGTTAGAGGTGGGAGGAAGACTAAAGTTCTTCCAGGCATCTTGGGAAAGGGTTGCAGGTCCTTGGGTCCTGGACATCATCCGTTCAGGTCTAAAGCCAGAATTCATCTCTTTGCCTCCGCAAAGATTTATTATTACAAAAAGTATTTGTGTAAGAGGTTCCTTTCCTATAATAAAAGAAGTTTTGGACCTTATCAAGAAAAATGTCTTGATTCCTGTTGCTCAAGAAGAACTGTCCGAAGGTTTTTTCTCCCACCTGTTTTTAGTTCCAAAACCAGACGGCACTTTCAGGACTATCATCAATCTCAGGGATTTGAACAAATTTCTGGTCTTCAGAAAATTCAAGATGGAGACGGTGAGGAATACGATTCAGCTTCTTTTTCCTCATTGTTTCATGGCAGTGTTGGATTTAAAGGACGCCTATTTTCACATACCGATGCACCAGAGGTTTCAGAAGTTCCTGAGAGTGGCGATTCCGATAGGTCAGATCAGACAATATCAGTTCCAGGCGCTGCCCTTTGGCCTGTCCATGGCACCAAGGATTTTTACGAAAGTGGTGGCAGAGATGGTGTCGTTCATGAGGATAAAAAATATTTTGATAGTCCCATATCTAGACGATTTTTTAGTTATTGCAGATTCTTTACGGGTCTGCGAACAGAATGTTCAGTCTATCCTTCAGACCTTCCAGGATCTGGGATGGATAATAAATTACAAAAAATCCAGATTGATACCGCTAAAAGTGCAGAAATTCCTGGGCCTAGTGTTGAACTCTGAGACTCAAAGAACGTATCTCCCAGAAGAAAAAATCGCAAAGGTCTGGAGTCAAATAGAATCCCTCTCTTCCACCTCCCTGACTCTTCGGAAGGCTATGTCGATACTAGGTTCTCTGAATTCCTGCATCCCGGCGGTAGAATGGGCTCAGCTTCACTCCCGACAGCTACAGTCGGAAGTTTTGACAGCCTTCAAAAGACACGGAGGAAAGCTAGATGTCAGAATAAAAATTTCAGACACAACCAAGAAAAGCTTATCCTGGTGGCTGGTCAGAGACAATCTGATTCAGGGAATTCCATGGTCCTACCCGGATCCTATTGTCCTGACCACAGACGCAAGCCCCTGGGGGTGGGGGGCTCATGTGCTGGGATACAACTTCCAAGGTCTATGGTCCCCAGCTCAGAAGGTATTTTCCTCCAACCGGAAAGAGTTAGTGGCAGTCAGACTGGCAGTGAAAGCTTCCTTAGCCCTTCTTGGCACAGGCCATGTGAGAATTCTGTCAGACAATCAGACGACAGTAGCATATGTAAATCACCAGGGGGGGACAAGGTCGGTATCCCTACGGTGGGAAGCTGGGAGATTGTTAACATTATTGGAGAGACAAGTCAGTCACGTTTCGGCTCTTCACATAAAAGGGAAAGAGAATATTCAGGCAGATTTTCTCAGCAGATACCCCTTAAGACAGAGGGAATGGTCCCTCAACGCCTCAATATTTTCCAGGATCTGCAGGTCATGGGGCACGCCAATATAGATCTTTTCAGTACGAGCCTGAACAAGAAAGTAGAAATCTTTTGTTCTCTAAATCCAAGAGAATCCCCCTATGGGGTGGATGCGTTTCTCCTGAAGTGGAACTTCCCTCTGGCATATGCCTTCCCCCTCTTCCAGTTGATCCCAGCAGTTCTAAAGAAGATCAGGATAGACAGAGCAAGGGTCATCCTGATAGCCCCCTTTTGGCCCAAGAGGGCGTGGTTCACGCTGCTCCGAACCATGTCTATTTCGGACCCCTGGATCCTACCAGATCTACCGGATCTGCTGTCTCAGGGTCCGGTCTTCCATCCGGCAGCAGCTGGTCTCCATCTGACTGCATGGAATTTGAGCGGAGCCTATTAGTTAAAAAAGGTTTTACTCAGGAACTCATCACGACCTTACTAAAAAGTAGAAAACCTGTAACGGTTTCCATCTACGCGAGGACTTGGAAGAAGTTTATTGAGTTCAGTAAACTCAACCCTAAGCATTTGCCAGAATGTGTCCCTATTTCCCAGGTCCTGGAATTTTTGCAGAAGGGTCTTTCCTTAGGTCTCGCTAAAAGTACGCTTAAAGTGCAGGTCTCTGCTCTATCTGCCCTTTTTGAGCAGAATTTTGCCATGAATCCATGGATTGTTAGATTTTTCAAGGCGGTAGATAGGATGACACCAGTCTCTTCCCCTAGGGTGCCCCCGTGGGATCTTAATTTGGTTCTTAAATCCCTTACCAAAGCACCCTTCGAACCCATTGATTCAGTAGGTATTAAGTTTCTTACTCTCAAGCTAGTTTTGTTAGTGGCCCTTACTACGGCTAGAAGGATTAGAGAGCTGCAGGCCATTTCCATCAATCCCCCTTTTACTATAATTCTTGATGATAGAGTTACTATTCTACCTGATCCGGCCTTTTCTCCTAAGGTGTCTTCTAAATTCCACAGATCACAGGAGATCGTTCTCCCTTCCTTTTGTGACCATCCAAAAAATGCGGGAGAGATTGTGTTTCATACGCTAGATGTACGGAGATGCTTGTTACAGTATCTCAAAGTTACGGAAGGATGGAGAAAGTCTTCTGCTTTGTTTGTTCTCTTTTCGGGATCAAATAAAGGGAAGAAGGCTACCAAAAGTACCTTGTCCAGATGGCTTAGACTGGCCATTATTCAGTCTTACTTGGAGGAGGGCCTGTCTCCTCCTCTTTCGGTGAAGGCTCACTCTACACGTTCGGTTTCCACTTCGTGGGCGGAAAGGTCGGGGGCTTCCATTGAACAGATTTGTAAGGCAGCCACGTGGTCTTCACCTTCTACCTTTTTCCGTCACTACTGTTTGGATTTACTCTCCTCTTCTGATCTTTCCTTTGGGAGAAAGGTTTTGCAAGCGGTGGTCCCTCCCTAGGAAGGGTTCTTTTCTCTGTAATTCTCTCTATGGTGCTGTCGTGGGGGAGGGGAAAAATGATGATTACACTTACCGGTAATCTGATTTTTCAGACCCCACGACAGCACCCTTCCTAATTCCCACCCTGGTGATGTTTTTTTCTATAAAAAAAAAAATAAAATTATATATATATATATATTGTTATATTTAGAATTTTCTTGGTCTTACACAATTTATAAGCTTATGAGGTTCTGTCTGGATTAACCAATGGTGTAGGAGTCCCTCTCTTGCTCTGTAATCCACTGAATGGGAAGAGAGGCTCCACCCTTTTATTTCTGTAGGTTTCCTGTCCCTGGGGGTGGATCCCTCTCTCTATGGTGCTGTCGTGGGGTCTGGAAAATCCGATTAACGGTAAGTGTAATCATCATTTTCAGTATATTCTAACCTGAAGCGTCCCCATCACTATGGGAATGACTCTGTGTTAGAATATACTGTCGGATCTGAGTTTCACGATCTAGCTCATATCCGACAATATATTCTAACATAGAGGCGTTCCCATGGTGATGGGGACGCTTCAAGTTAAAATATACCATCGGATTGGAGAAAACTCCGATCCGATGGTATTAAAGGGACTCCTGACTTTACATTGAAAGTCAATGGGGGACGGATCGGTTTGCAATTGCACCATATTGTGTCAACGTCAAACGGATCCGTCCCCATTGACTTGCATTGTAATTCAGGACGGATCCGTTTGGCTCCGCACGGCCAGGCGGACACCAAAACTACTTTTTTTCATGTCCGTGGATCCTCCAAAAATCAAGGAAGACCCACGGACGAAAAAACTGTCACGGATCACGGACCTACGGACCCAGTTTTTTGCGGACCGTGAAAAAATACTGTCGTGTGCATGAGGCCTTAACGTCTGTGTGCCTCAGTATATATGCCCAATTCCACCTAGTCCCATTAGTGCCGACACACAGTAGTTGTTTCTCCTTACTGTCCTGACACAATAGAGTACTCCCTTAGTGTCCCCAGTCAGTAGTTTGCCCCTTAGTGCACCCACACAGTAGTTATACCTCCTTTGCTCCCTAACACAATAGTTATGCCCCCTTTGTACCCCCACAAAGAAGTTATATCCCCTTAGTGCCCCCTTACAGTAAGAATGCCGTAATTTCCCTCAGCGTTATGCCTTATTAGTGCCCCCTCCATAGTATAGTTCCCTCTTAGTGCCCGCACACAGAAGTTATACCCCCTTTGTACCTCCACATAGTAGTTATGGTTATAATGACCCTACACAATAGTTATTTCCCCTTACTGCCCCCACACAATAGAGCACTCTCTTAGTTCTCCCACACAGTAGTTAAACCTCCTTATGTAGTGTCCCACTAGGTAAAGGTGGGCACTACACAACGGTTAATACAGACGTGGACAAAATTGTTGGTACCCTTTGGTCAATGAAAGAAAAAGTCACAATGGTCACAGAAATAACTTTAATCTGACAAAAGTAATAATAAATTAAAATTCTATAAATGTTGACCAATGAAAGTCAGACATTGTTTTTCAACCATGCTTCAACAGAATTATGTAAAAAAATAAACTCATGAAACAGGCATGGACAAAAATGATGGTACCCCTAACTTAATATTTTGTTGCGCAACCTTTTGAGGCAATCACTGCAATCAAACGCTTCCTGTAACTGTCAATGAGACATCTGCACCTCTCAGCAGGTATTTTGGCCCACTCCTCATGAGCAAACTGCTCCAGTTGTGTCCGGTTTGAAGGGTGCCTTTTCCAGACTGCATGTTTCAGCTCCTTCCAAAGATGCTCAATAGGATTGAGGTCAGGGCTCATAGAAGGCCACTTTAGAATAGTCCAATTTTTTCCTCTTAGCCATTCTTGGGTGTTTTTAGCGGTGTGTTTTGGGTCATTGTCCTGTTGCAAGACCCATGACCTGCGACTGAGACCAAGCTTTCTGACACTGGCTAGTACATTTCTCTCTAGAATTCCTTGATAGTCTTGAGATTTCATTGTACCCTGCACAGATTCAAGACACCCTGTGCCAGACGCAGCAAAGCAGCCCCAGAACATAACAGAGCCTCCTCCATGTTTCACAGTAGGGACAGTGTTCTTTTCTTGATATGCTTCATTTTTTCGTCTGTGAACATACAGCTGATGTGCCTTGGCAAAAACTTCGATTTTTGTCTCATCTGTCCACAGGACATTCTCCCAGAAGCTTTGTGGCTTGTCAACATGTAGTTTGGCATATTCCAGTCTTGCTTTTTTATGATTCGTTTTCAACAATGGTGTCCTCCTTGGTCGTCTCCCATGTAGTCCACTTTGGCTCAAACAACGACGGATGGTGCGATCTGACACTGATGTTCCTTGAGCATGAAGTTCACCTTGAATCTCTTTAGAAGTCTTTCTAGGCTCTTTTGTTACCATTCGGATTATCCGTCTCTTAGATTTGTCATCAATTTTCCTCCTGCGGCCACGTCCAGGGAGGTTGGCTACAGTCCCATGGATCTTAAACTTATGAATAATATGTGCAACTGTACTCACAGGAACATCTAGTTGCTTGGAGATGGTCTTATAGCCTTTACCTTTAACATGCTTGTCTATAATTTTCTTTCTGATCTCTTGAGACAGCTCTTTCCTTTGCTTCCTCTGGTCCATGTCGAGTGTGGTACACACCATATCACCAAACAACACAGTGATTACCTGGAGCCATATATATAGGCCCAATGGCTGATTACAAGGTTGTAGACACCTGTGATGCTAATTAGTGGACACACCTTGAATTAACATGTCCCTTTGGTCACATTATGTTCTGTGTTTTCTAGGGGTACCATCATTTTTGTCCATGCCTGTTTCATGAGTTTATTTTTTTACATAATTCTGTTGAAGCATGGTTGAAAAACAATGTCTGACTTTCATTGGTTAACATTTATAGAATTTTAATTTATTATTACTTTTGTCAGATTAAAGTTATTTCTGTGACCATTGTGACTTTTTCTTTCATTGACCAAAGGGTACCAACAATTTTGTCCACGTCTGTATGTCTATTGCATTAATGTGATGTTTAAAGGGAACCTGTCACCGGGATTTTGTGTATAGAGCTGAGGACATGGGCTGCTAGATGGCCGCTAGCACATCCACAATACCCAGTCCCCATAGCTCTGTGTGCTTTTATTGTGTAAAAAAAACGATTTGATACATATGCAAATTAACTCACTGGCTATACTGAATTTGTAATTACACGCAATTACAACAGTATTCAGATCCAGATGCTGGTTAGAAAAATGTAGAATATTTTTGTGGGGCAACCCCTAGGGTTGTCTGAACCCGGACATACCTCCATTTTCACCCAGGCAGCCCCCCTGACTTGAGCATCAGAGCAGTTAATGCTGCGATGCTCTTGCAGCATACGGGTAGGCTATGTCATGGAACCATGAACCAGACGTACAACAAGAGATAAGTGGAAAATAAGAAGGTTTTATTGAAGAGCAAGCCGTAAGCAAAGTCCGAACGGATGGCTAAACCGAAGCAGGGTCTTGCGGAGACAGAGGTCAGGAACCAGAAGGGTAGTCAGACGAAGCCAGGAACAGGAACCAACGGGGTAGTCAGACGAAGCCGGAATCAGGAACCAACGGGGTAGTCAGACGAAGCCGGAATCAGGAACCAACGGGGTAGTCAGACGAGGCCAGGATCAGGAACCAGAAGCAGCAGCAGTCTTGGAAGCATGTGAATACAGGAGGACCAAGCAAGGAACTGAAGCCACAGACCTCCTATATATATGAGCTGGGCATCCAGCTCCTCCCAGTGGGAAGGAGGAGCCGCAGGGTGGGAGGCTACAAGAAAACCCAGAAACCAAGATGGCCGCCAGCACATGTCAAACGAAGGGAACAGCAAGGAGGTAAGACCATGACAGTACCTCCCCCTCAAGGGCCCCTCCTCCGCGGAGTAAGGAACGGTTTCTGAGGGAAGCGTGCGTGGAAGGCTCGGAGCAAAGCAGGAGCATGGACATCTGCGGAGGGAACCCAGGAACGCTCCTCTGGACCATAACCACGCCAATGGACCAAAAACTGCACCCGGCCGCGGACCAGGCGTGAGTCCAGGATATTGCTCACCTCATACTCCTCACGATTGCCCACTTGGACCGGACGAGGCCGAGGAATCGAGGAAGTGAAACGATTACACACCAGTGGCTTCAACAGGGAGACATGAAACACGTTGGAGATCCGCATGCCAGGAGGAAGCGCAAGGGCATAGGCTACCGGGTTTACCCTGCGAAGCACTCGGAAGGGACCAACAAAGCGAGGCGCCAGCTTGGGAGTGGGCACTCGAAGGTTGAGGTTGCGGGTGGACAACCATACGCGGTCTCCGACCTGGTAGGAAGGAGCGGGCGCTCGTCTGCGATCAGCCTGGAGTTTCTGGCGCTGCGCAGAGACCTCAAGGGACCTCTGGATCTGTACCCAAGAAGCACGTAGGACGGAAAGGTGATCCTCCACAGCCGGAATATCCTGGGGAGAGAATACCTCCGGTAACACGGCAGGTTGGAACCCATAATTGGCCATGAAGGGAGACGTCCCAGAGGAAGAGTTCACCGCCGTGTTCCTGGCAAACTCAGCCCAAGGCAGGAGGTCAACCCAATTGTCTTGGTGATCGGAGGCATAGCAACGAAGGAATTGCTCCAAGGCCTGATTGGATCGTTCTGCGGCCCCATTGGACTGAGGGTGGTAGGCCGAGGAGAAAGAGAGATGAATCCCCAACTGGGAGCAAAAGGCGCGCCAGAACCTGGACACAAACTGACTCCCCCGATCCGACACAATCTCCTTGGGCAAACCGTGCAACCGGAAGACCTCCCTGGCAAAAATCGAGGCCAACTCTTGTGCAGAGGGTAACTTCTTGAGAGGAACACAGTGGCACATTTTGGAAAACCGATCCACAATCATGAGAATGACCGTATGGCCTCGGGATGCAGGGAGGTCCACAATGAAATCCATCCCCAGGTGTGACCATGGACGCTCCCCGGTGGCTATGGGTTGCAAAAGGCCCAACGGAAGGTGCCGAGGGGACTTACTCTGGGCACAAACGGAGCATGCCGCTACATATGCGGCGATGTCGGAACGTAGAGAAGGCCACCAGAACAGACGTGAAACCGCCCAGGACAGCTGATTCTTTCCAGGGTGCCCCGCGGCCTTGGAGTTATGGTAGGTTCGCAACAACCGAGTGCGCAACTCCTCAGGCACAAAACATCTGCCGTTGGGTCTCCCAGAGGGAGCACCAGATTGAGCCGCCAAAATCTGCTCACCCAGAGGAGAAGTCAGGCTGGTGCGAATAGCGGCCAGGATCTGATTCGGGGGTATGACCGTAGTCGGAATCGACTCCTCCCTGGACAGCTCGGAGTACTGCCGTGATAAGGCATCCGCTCTGATGTTCTTGGAGCCGGGTAGGTAGGAGACCACGTAATTAAAACGTGACAAGAACAGAGCCCATCTGGCCTGACGTGGTGTCAATCTCTTGGCCTCAGAGAGGTAGGTCAGATTCTTGTGGTCCGTCAGGATGAGAACCGGAACCACCGAGCCCTCGAGCAAGTGCCTCCATTCTTTAAGGGCCTGCACGATGGCCAATAACTCCCTGTCACCAATCTGATAGTTGCACTCCGCGGAAGACAGTTTCCGGGAGTAAAACCCACAAGGAAGCAGAGGACCCTCTGGTGTTCTACGCTGAGACAGGAGGGCGCCTACTCCCGTCTCAGACGCGTCCACCTCGAGGACAAAAGGCAACCCAGGGTTGGGATGCGACAGAATCGGAGCCGACACAAAGGCGGACTTTAGAGCCTCAAAAGCTCGGATGGCCTCGAGCGGCCAGACCTGAGGATTACTGCCCTTCCTGGTCAGATCCGTGAGAGGCTTGGCTAGCATGGAAAAGTCCCTGATGAACTTCCGATAATAATTGGCGAAGCCCAAAAAGCGCTGCAGGGCACGAAGCCCACTGGGCTGGGGCCACTGTAAGACAGCCGAAACCTTCTCAGGATCCATGGAGAACCCCTCAGCGGAAATGATGTAACCTAAGAAGGTTACCTGGGATCGGTGAAATTCGCATTTCTCAAGCTTACCGAACAGCTTGTTCTCTCGTAAGCGTTGCAACACTCGTCTGACATCCAGAATGTGGGCCTCCATGGATGCAGAATATACCAAGATGTCATCCAAATAGACCACCACACACTGCTGCAACAGGTCACGGAAAACATCGTTGATGAATTCCTGGAAGACTGCGGGCGCATTGCACAACCCAAAGGGCATAACCAAGGATTCATAATGACCGGTCCTGGTGTTAAACGCGGTCTTCCACTCATCGCCCGCCTTGATCCTCACCAGGTTATATGCCGCCCTCAGGTCGAGTTTGGTAAAGACCGTGGCCCCTTTGAGGCGATCGAACAGCTCGGAAATCAAGGGTATCGGGTAAGCGTTCTTTATCGTGATGCGATTGAGACCCCTGTAATCGATGCAAGGCCTCAACTCGCCGCCCTTCTTTTTCACAAAGAAAAATCCAGCCCCTGCCGGGGACGAGGATTTGCGAATGTGTCCGCGTGAAAGCGCCTCCCTCACGTACTCCTCCATGGCCTCATTCTCCGCTACCGACAGTGGATAGACTTTGCCACGAGGAGGAACGGCACCGGATTGTAACTCTATGGCACAATCGTATGGGCGGTGCGGAGGTAGGGCAACCGCGCGCACCTTATCGAATACATCCCGGTACTCTTCGTATTCAGGAGGCAACAGAGAGTCCGAGGAAGTACACAGCAACTTGACAGGCCCATGGATGCAACTAGCCCCACACTGCGGTGACCACGAGAGGATCTCGACCGATCTCCAATCGAAAGTCGGATTATGCTTCTGGAGCCAGGGGTACCCCAAGACCACCGAGTAGTGTGGAGACGAAATAACCTGGAGACAGACCGACTCTCTGTGAACGGCACCAATGGCTATCCCCACTGGAAGGGTCTCATGAGTCACTTGTGGCGGCAGAAGGGGTCTGCCGTCTATCGCCTCAAGAGCCAGTGGGGAACCTCGAGGCTGCAGAGGAATGGAATTGGCGGCAACGAACACTCTATCAATGAACAAACCACCAGCACCAGAGTCCACCAACGCCTGGGTCGTCACCGAGCCCCCGACCCAGGAGAGGACAACCGTGATCAGTGGTTTGTCAACACGGGAAACCGGGGACGAGGAGACTCCACCCAAGATCTGCCCCCGACAGGACCTCAGGTGCGAGCGTTCTCCCGGACGGTTCGGACATGCCAACCGAAAATGCCCACCGAGACCACAGTACATGCATCGGCCCTCGCGTCTCCGGAGTACCCTCTCCCCCTCAGACAGGCGAGCAAACCCCCGCTGCATGGGTTCACCCCCAGACAAGTCATCCCCAGGAGGCGTGGGAGGAGAGGGAGGCACGGGTGGGACAGCAAACGTAGGCGCCAATCTGTTAGGAGACCTCCGCAGGCTCTCCTTAAAGGAAGGTCTCTCCCTGAGTCTGGTGTCAATCAAAATCAGGAAAGAAATAAGAGACTCGAGCTCCACTGGTAGGTCCTTAGCTGCAACCTCATCCTTCAAGGCATCCGAGAGACCATGAGAGAAAGCAGCGACCAGAGCCTCATTATTCCAGCCCACCTCTGCTGCCAGGGTACGAAACTCAATGGCGTATTCAGCTACGGATCGTGAACCCTGTCTGATGGACATAAGGAGCTTCGCAGCAGAGGCAGCACGAGCCGGCACATCGAATACCTTCCGAAGAGAAGCAACAAAACCGGAAAACTCAGCAACCACCGGATTGTTGTTCTCCCATAAAGGGCTGGCCCAGGCCAAGGCCTTGTCCGAGAGCAGCGAGATCAAGAAGCCCACTCTTGATCTCTCAGTAGGAAAGGCATGTGGCAGCAACTCGAAGTAAATGCCCACCTGGTTAAGGAAACCTCGGCACTGAGTTGGCTCTCCCCCAAAGCGCTGTGGAAGGGGGGCAGAACCGGTCATACCCTGAAACATCACAGGCGCAGCAACAGGTGTCAGGGTAGACTCTGGCGCAACAACCGGAGCGGCAGTAGGAGCGGGCCCAGGAGCGACAACCGACCGATCGGCAACGGAAGCTAAATGAGCCGTGCGTTCAAGCAGGGTTTGCAACGCCACAGCGAACCGACCCAACAGGTGATCCTGCTGATCAAGTCTGGCAACCAGCGTAGGTAGCGAGGGTGGCCCTGTACCGTCAGAATTCATGGCTTGGTCCTAATGTCATGGAACCATGAACCAGACGTACAACAAGAGATAAGTGGAAAATAAGAAGGTTTTATTGAAGAGCAAGCCGTAAGCAAAGTCCGAACGGATGGCTAAACCGAAGCAGGGTCTTGCGGAGACAGAGGTCAGGAACCAGAAGGGTAGTCAGACGAAGCCAGGAACAGGAACCAACGGGGTAGTCAGACGAAGCCGGAATCAGGAACCAACGGGGTAGTCAGACGAAGCCGGAATCAGGAACCAACGGGGTAGTCAGACGAGGCCAGGATCAGGAACCAGAAGCAGCAGCAGTCTTGGAAGCATGTGAATACAGGAGGACCAAGCAAGGAACTGAAGCCACAGACCTCCTATATATATGAGCTGGGCATCCAGCTCCTCCCAGTGGGAAGGAGGAGCCGCAGGGTGGGAGGCTACAAGAAAACCCAGAAACCAAGATGGCCGCCAGCACATGTCAAACGAAGGGAACAGCAAGGAGGTAAGACCATGACAGGCTACCCGACACTGCTAGATTGGAATGTGTATTTCCCTTTAAGCCAGTCAGGCCGGTTACCGGCAATCCTTGTCACAGCCAGCAGAGGGAGCCCCCAGTTCAGTATAAATAGGCTAGGGCCTAGCTCAGGAAGGCAGAAGTTTCTAGACTCAGTGCTGAGAGGGTAGAGTAAGCCCTGTAACCGGATTCCAGATCCGAGGAGAAGGTTCCCCTCCTGAGTCCGTGTTCGTAGAAGCAAGAAGGGCATAGTTAAACAGCCTGAAGACCCAGAATTAAACAGAAGGCGAGTCTAATTAGCAAGAGGTACTCAAGGTAACAGAGGAGGTACTTGATAAAGACAGATTCAAGGATACGCCAGAGCTAGGGCATCAGACCTTGGAGAATAAGTCACATGTTTCAGGATCAGTCAGGAATAGAGTGCAAGCCTCCTGTACTACAAGTCCTGTGTTTAACCCTCTGAAAATCACCTTGCTATTTCCGGCCTGTCTGTAACTTATGTAAAACCACTGTCTTCATATGCAAACCAACTGTCTTCAATGGAACTGCGCTTCCAATGATGTCCATGCTTGATTACTATTGAAAATTCCAGTAAAGTTCCAGTTTTGGTTGGCTATCACGTGGTTACTCCATTATTCCACATAACATTACACGGCGTGTCACCGTTCAATTGACACTGGCGTCACGAACATTTATGAACTGCCTGTTCCAGTATCTACCCAGATTGAAGACGACAGTGAATCCCAGGTTAGTGGGTTGCCCTGCACTACAAAGCCCAGCATACCTAAAGCTACACTACTGACCCCCCTGGGACACTGCATCGCTCTTTTTGGCGTCACGAACAGGATCCGCATGCTTCTGAAGTGCAGAGAAGTGTGAACTGTGTGCTTTAACTATTCCACCACCGTATTGCAAGGACTGTACCCTTTATTTCCAAGTCGGTGGATTACAATTGTGCCTGGGAGAAATCGGAGGCGCTGTGCTGTGTTGCGCTACCCCCAGGAAAAGAAAATCGTGGTTGTGGATTATAATTCATTAACTCCTTAACAACCCTGCTTGCTGTCAGGGAATGGTGATCAAGATGGCCACCGGCCGCCTGGAGTAAAGTTTCCCGCGCTGCTAAGGACCTTCGTGGGCGGATCCCTTCAAAGACACCAAAAAGCCCGCCCCTCTTCATCATCGCACCGCCGCGGCCCTGTTTCCTCTACGTCACCGCGGTCGCAGGAAGTCCGGAGTCTCTCGAGATTTGGCCTGCTTCACACCCGGCGATACCGGTAAGAACTTGTATCCGGAGGGAAGGGGATTGTTCCGGCCCTTTTAGTCGCCAGCGGCCGCATCTTATTAAACTAACATGTCAGATCCGGGAGTTGCCGAGCGACCGGACCTGGGAGAGCTTGCGTCTCCTAATCATCCTATAGCCCCCAGCGTGATGCCCTTTACCATGCCTTACTATTTTGGGGCCCCATGGTTTCCCCGCTATAGCGGAGAGACCCATACCCTAAGAGACTTTAAAGAAAAGTTGCTGGCCTTATTCAAACTGTACCCCATAAATGCCGATCAGCAAATGGAAATCTTGCTAGCACAACTGGAGGGGGCTGCCCGCAGAGAGGTATTATCCTGGCCTGCTGCGGAACGGAGTACTCTAGGGCAGATATTCACCCGCCTCAGGGCCACTTTTGAAACGAGGACTGCCTCAGAGATAAAGATGCACTTCTTTGGCAAGAAACAGAAGTCCGGTGAGTCCCTCCGTGACTATGCCCTATCACTTCAGGAGGCTTTGGGGGCTGTAATCCAGATAGATCCCAAGGAAGCTGATAACCAGGATCAGACCCTGAGGGAACAATTTATTACCGGAGTGTCTAGTGAGCAAATAAGGACCCAATTAAAGATGCTGTCCGCCCAACACCCTAACAGTACCTTTCTGGACTTTAAAGAACTGGCTATAAAAATTCTGGGGTCAGCAGTATCTACAGAGTTGAGCACACCACCTGAGTTATCAGCCTGCAGGTCAAAACCGTTTATCATTAACCGAGCTGAGGCCGGTCAAGCTGTTCAAGCTACAGCTACCGATACTATCGCCATGCTGACAGAGCAAGTAAATCACCTCACTAAAAGCCTAGAGAGAGTGTGCAGAAAAATGGAGGAATGGGAAAAACCCATGATGTCAGAGGAAGAGTTCCTGTCACCTCCTAAGCCGTTCCCACCTCCATACCAAGAGACTCACCCCAGGGATCCTGGGAGGCGCAATAGGGATCGCAAGCGGCCCGTGTGTACATACTGCAAAAAGGTGGGACACACAGAATCCACGTGCTGGCAGTTAAACGGGCAACCCCTGAGGCTGAGGACCACCCCTCGGGAGGTAGAACACTAGGTCCAAAGGATCCAAATTGGATGCCACAGTATGTAGGATCCCATCCTAAAATCAATGTAGAGATTAACGGGGTCCCCTTTGAAGCCCTATTAGATACTGGGTCTCAGGTCACTACTATTCAGCTGCCCGCCTTCGAAAGATTCTGGGACACCAACCAATTGACCCAGCCGCCTGAATCCTGGGTAGAGATTATCGCCAGCAATGGCAAACCGGTAAAGATTCATGGATACTGGGAACCCACCCTGCAGGTGGGAGAAGTACCCTTGCCTCAACAGGGGGTGATAGTAGTACAGGCCGGCGACAGAGGAGGACATCCTGTCATTCTAGGCACCAATGTCTTCAAAAACTGTTATGCAGAAATACTTGCCGTATTACACCAGACTCTGTCCACTGCTTCCTCTGCATCCAAGAGGGTGATTCAAAAGACTATCACTGTGTTAAGTGCCCAGCAGAGGTTTGCTAACGGGAAAGGAGAAATTTGTACTGCCAGGATTCGTGATAATAAGCCTGTGACTTTGCCTCCTAATTCCCAAACTCTGTTATGGTGTCGTGCTGTCCTGGGAGTCCAAGGCCGAGATTATCCGGCCCTGGTGGAACCAATCCAGATGGAGAATTACCCTTATGTGAGAGCTGCCAAGTGCCTGGTGAACGTCTCCCAAGGTAAAGTACCTGTCCGTCTGATTAACCTGAGCGATCATCCTGTTGCGCTTACTAAGCATTACCCTGTTGCCCAGCTTTCTCAGGTGTTCTTCCAAGACATCATCCGTCTTCCAGTGACAGAAAAGCCGCCAGCTGCAGTCAGCGGATGTCCGCCGGTGCCCCAGTCACAAGTACCCTGGTGGGAAGAGCTACATGTCGGGGACGAGACTACCCCCCAACGTCAACAAGAAGGGATACTACAGCTTGTCAAAGAGCACCACCAGGCCTTCAGTAAACATGCTACTGATTATGGAGAGGTTAGTGCCATACAACACACCATACCTACTGGCTCTCATCCTCCTATCAAGGAGAGATACAGACCCTTACCGCCTACTTCATATCAGACTGTAAAAGAAATGATCCAAGAGATGAAAGACTCAAATGTAATCCGGGACAGTCGTAGCCCGTGGGCAGCACCCCTGGTCCTTGTAAAGAAGAAGGATGGTGGTATCCGTTTCTGCGTGGACTATAGGAAAATTAATCAAATAACCCACAAAGATGCGTACCCACTGCCCCGCATTGAGGAGTCACTAACTGCTCTGGGCTCCGCTGCCTATTTCTCCACATTGGACTTGACCAGTGGCTACTGGCAAGTACCCATGGCCCCGGCAGATAGGGAAAAGACTGCTTTCACCACTCCCATGGGCCTGTTCGAATTCAATTGTAAGCCGTTCGGGTTATGTAATGCCCCAGGAACTTTCCAGAGACTAATGGAGCGGTGTTTGGGTCACAAAAACTTCGAAACAGTGCTGCTGTATCTAGATGACGTCATTGTGTACTCAAAAACATATGAAGACCATCTGAAACACTTAGCAGAGGTCTTTGAAATCCTTATCAAATATGGCCTGAAGGTAAAGCCATCCAAGTGCCACCTGCTCAAACCTGCGGTAAAATACCTGGGGCATGTGGTAAGCGGAGAGGGCGTACAACCTGACCCTGATAAGTTAGCGGCTGTCCGTAACTGGCCGGTCCCCACTACCGTCAAAGAGGTGAGGGGTTTCCTTGGTTTTGCCGGCTACTATAGACGTTTTATCCCCCATTTTGCTCAAATAGCCGATCCTATCCAGGAACTCTTGAGGGGGCAGCCCAAGAAAAGTCCTAGAACTCCAGTGCCCATTGAGTGGAATGAAGAAAGAGAGATAGCGTTCCAGTTGTTAAAAAAGAAATTGACCGAGCCTCCCGTGTTAGGTTATCCAGACTACAGCAAGCCCTTCCATCTGTATACTGATGCTAGCAAGCGAGGCCTGGGGGCTGTGTTAGCCCAGATTCAAGAGGGAAAAGAAAGAGTGATAGCTTATGCAAGCCGCTCCCTGAAAGGAGCTGAGAAAAATGACCAGAATTATAGTTCCTTCAAACTAGAGTTCCTGGCATTAGTGTGGGCAGTGACGGAGAAATTCAAAGATTATCTAGCCGCTACCCCATTCATTGCATTCACTGATAATAACCCTCTGGCACATCTAAATACAGCTAAATTGGGGGCTTTGGAGCAAAGATGGGCCTCTCGCCTCGCCAACTATGATTTCTCTGTAAAATATCGTGCTGGACGTACTAATGACAATGCTGATGCTTTATCCAGGCTTCCCACAGAGACAGCTCCTGATGATGTGCGAGATGCTTGGGAAGATGTAGAAATGCCGGCCTTCTACCATAAATTTGCTCATCAGGCTCGGGCTACCAGTGACAGAGCTGCAGTTCCTTCACCCTCCAGTAGGCCTGAACTCAAAGAAGAAAGGTGGGTGAAACTACAGTCTGAAAGTAGAGTGCTGGGTGAATTGTTGGACTTCATTACCAGTGGCAGAGCCCCTGAGAGGATTCGGCGTAAGAGTACAGATCCTGAGCTCATCAAACTGTGGAGACAGCGCCATCAGCTCTTCATACAAAAGGGCCTGTTGCTACGGAGAAGCCTAGACCCAGTGTCCAACGAAAGAGTGCATCAGATTCTCATACCCCGACGAGATGCAGGTATGGTGTTGGAGATGTACCACAATCAATCCGGTCACTTTGGGGTCCAAAAGACTGAGGCAAATATCCGCCAGCGGTTTTACTGGGTGGGCATGAGAGAAGACATGGAGAAGTGGTGTCGGGAGTGTGTAGCCTGTGCCTTGAAACGAGGTGAACACCATGATCAGAGGGCACCACTGAGACCCATTGTAAGTACTCGTCCTCTTGAACTTGTCGCCATCGACCATGTGAAACTGGAGCCTAGTCGCTCAGGGTATGTGTACGCTATGACTATTATTGACCATTTCACTAAGTTTGTTGTAGCGGTGCCTGTGAGAGACCAGATGGCCAAGACTACAGCCGAACTGTTCTGGAAACACTTCCTCCTGCCCTACGGTTGTCCAGAAAAGATCCTCACCGATCAAGGTCCTGCTTTTGAGTCCCATCTGTTCCATGAACTGTGCCGCCTGCACAACTGTAAGAAGATCCGGACGACGGCCTACCATCCGCAAGGTAATGGATTATGTGAAAAAATGAATCAGACCTTGATAGAGATGCTGAGGACCGTGCCTCCTGAAACCAGGGGAGATTGGCCTAATCTGTTGCCACAGCTCATGTTCACGTACAATCATACCATACACTGTTCCACCGGGTATACCCCCTTTTATTTGATGTTTGGGCGCCAAGGGTTATTGCCTGCTGATCACTCCTTGGACGTACTCGTACCTGATTGCATCAACCCATTACCTAATACCGACTGGGTTGCTGAACACCAAAGGCGATTGAATACGGCCCAAGCTATTGTTCAGGAACGTATGGACTATGCTAGAGACCGGCAGCAGAGAGACTATGACCAAGCAGCCCATGCAGAACCCTTGACAATAGGGGCTGTGGTATGGTTAAAAAATAACCGCCGTACCAGTAAACTGGACAGTAAATGGGAGCAAAGTCCCTATGTTGTCACTGCAATCCCAAATGTTGGAACTCACACTTATGAGATCACCCGGGAAGGCAGGGGATCCCAAATTGTACACCGAAACCGGTTAAAGCTCTGCCTGACACCAGAACCCAGTGCCGAGAGTTCTATATCTGAACCCCCTGTGTCAGAGTCATCAATACAGCCCGAGGATCCTATGCAGGCTGTCCGTAATCTAAGGTATGACGCTGATCCCATGCATTGGCTTCTGACACCATGGTTGAACTTGTTGGTGCCCGCTCCGGCACCTACAGTACCTTTACTTCCAGAAGAGCCGGTTCAAAATGCCCCGGATCCAGTTCCCCCTCTAGTGGATCCTGTTGTTCCTGTGGTTCCTGTTGTTCCTGACCAAGGTCTCACGGATGGAGATCCTCCTGTTGCTACTCTCTCTTCTACCTCGGTGCTAAGGGAAGAGGAAACCCCTGTGTTGAGAAGGTCCACCCGGATGACCAGGGGACGTCCGCCAGTCCATTTAGGAGACTTTGACTATGCTGGTGGTGTCTCCTCCCGAACAGTTGTTACTAGAAATAGCCTGCTTGACGTGTGTGCGCAAGAATGGACTCCTCCACGTGAGCCCTTGCCTGTTCTACACCCGCAGGAAAATCCTGTGTAGTTCCTTATTATACTTCAGTCAAGGAAAAAAATAGACTAACCTGGTTCACTTTAAGTCCGCTGTGCCAGGTCAGCGGCCGTGCCTAAGAAGAAAGAAGACGCCCCTTTTTCTTGCGTCATTTGTTCATCAAGTCACAAATGTTATATTTTTGTGTGAAATAGTTGTTTATCACATTTATAATGTAATGTTTAAATTATGCATCAGCTTATGTTGGTTCAGGCATGTGTGTGAGTACGAGGCCTTACTCACGTTAAAGTCTGGGGGTGTGCAGCATACGGGTAGGCTACCCGACACTGCTAGATTGGAATGTGTATTTCCCTTTAAGCCAGTCAGGCCGGTTACCGGCAATCCTTGTCACAGCCAGCAGAGGGAGCCCCCAGTTCAGTATAAATAGGCTAGGGCCTAGCTCAGGAAGGCAGAAGTTTCTAGACTCAGTGCTGAGAGGGTAGAGTAAGCCCTGTAACCGGATTCCAGATCCGAGGAGAAGGTTCCCCTCCTGAGTCCGTATTCGTAGAAGCAAGAAGGGCATAGATAAACAGCCTGAAGACCCAGAATTAAACAGAAGGCGAGTCTAATTAGCAAGAGGTACTCAAGGTAACAGAGGAGGTACTTGATAAAGACAGATTCAAGGATACGCCAGAGCTAGGGCATCAGACCTTGGAGAATAAGTCACATGTTTCAGGATCAGTCAGGAATAGAGTGCAAGCCTCCTGTACTACAAGTCCTGTGTTTAACCCTCTGAAAATCACCTTGCTATTTCCGGCCTGTCTGTAACTTATGTAAAACCACTGTCTTCATATGCAAACCAACTGTCTTCAATGGAACTGCGCTTCCAATGATGTCCATGCTTGATTACTATTGAAAATTCCAGTAAAGTTCCAGTTTTGGTTGGCTATCACGTGGTTACTCCATTATTCCACATAACATTACACGGCGTGTCACCGTTCAATTGACACTGGCGTCACGAACATTTATGAACTGCCTGTTCCAGTATCTACCCAGATTGAAGACGACAGTGAATCCCAGGTTAGTGGGTTGCCCTGCACTACAAAGCCCAGCATACCTAAAGCTACACTACTGACCCCCCTGGGACACTGCACTCTCCTTTGCCCTGTGCTAAATCGCGGAGGGCAAAAGCATTTTTAGGAGTTCCGGTGACATACCAGGGCTCTACATGGGTCTGCCAGGAAGCCTGATGACGTAACGGGCACTGATGGGCAGGCTTTAGCCAGTTAAACGGCTAGGGCAGCGCTAAAGCCTGTCCATCAGAGTTTCCGCCCGGCAGTGTGTTATGATAAACAAAAGAGCCCTTGCCCTGCGCGATCTAGCCCTCAGGGATGCTGCCGGGATGAAGATAAGGGTATGTCCGGGTTCAGCTCTGAACCCGGACAACCCCTTTAATGTTGGGAATAGCTGTGTAATGGAGGGCTTGTGCAGCCGCTAGGCATTGGACCACAGGGAGGTTTCTCAGCAGGGTCAGTATGCACACGAATCTAGAGCAGGGGTGCCCAACCTGCAGCCCTCCAGCTGTTGCAAAACTACAACTCCCAGTATGCCTGGACAGCCTACAGCTATTAGGGCATTTTGGGGGTTGTAGTTTTGCAAAAGCTGCAGGTGGAGCATCCCTGCTCTAGAAGCAGTGGCGTACATAGAGAAGTAAGGGCCCCACAGCAAGGATCAAACCAGGCCCCACACAGGACAGAAAGGTTTCTGTCTAAACCCTTTTCAATGACCTTTGGGCCGTTTTTCCACTGCTTCACTTGCTAAAAGCTGTTCCTTTAGGCCTCATGCACACAACCGTATTTTGTTTCCTTGTCCGTTCCGTTTTTTTTGCTGATAGGATGTGGACCCATTCATTTCAATAGGTCCGCAAAAAATGCGGACGGCACATCGTGTTTCGTAGCCCCGCAAAAGGATAGGCATTATTACAATGGACCCGCAAAAATAACGATCCGCAAAAAAAACAGATGCCATACGGATGTCATCCGTTTTTTTTGCGGATCTGCAATTTGCGGACTGCAAAACACATACGGTTATGTGCATGAGGCCTTATAGGGTAGAGGAGATAATCGGCAGAAGAGGAGATAATCCCAACTAATACTGGGCCCCCTCTTTCCCTGGGCCCCATAGCAGTCGCATGGTCTGCCGCTATGGTAGTTACGCCCTTGTCTAGAAGTCTAGAGTATATCCTAGCAATGAGCCCAGCAACCTTGCACTTACAAAATAGATGTAATGGATTTTTTTGTTTAACCCAGCTTTCCTTGGGTGACATATACATTCAGTATTTCTCCTGCTGCAATCTAACATTTATCCCCCATCACACACTCTTTGTAAGGTGGGGGACCTGTGGGGGGCCTTACATAGTGGAAGGAGCAGGGTCCAATGAGCAGCACAGAGTATGTCAGGAATTTCACAAAGCTCAGATTTGTTGTCAGACATATTCATTGACTGCGGAGCCGACTTATCGTGTTATATTTTTATTATTATTATTTTTTTTTTATAAAAAAGAAATTGCAGCAATCGACTTCAGTTTATTTTTCATTCTTTTTTGACATTTTCAGTCTTTACAATATTGAGAATCTCTTTAGAAAACACTGAGACTGTTACTTTACATGCTGAACTAAGTGGGACAGAGGACAAGAAGGTTCTCACGGGCAGGAGAAGGCACTGTCAGATGGTACCGAGGGGGCAATGTAAATGATAACACAGACTGTGGGGACAAGGGGAGCGATACAAAATCTTTAACTGAAATATGCTACATTCTGTGACATCCATCTTCTTCTCCTCCCCATCCTCATCCTCCATTATATTCCAGAGCTGCACTCACTATTCTGCTCTGGGAGTCACACTGTACATACATAACTTATCCTGTACTGATCCTGAGTTATATCATGTATTAACTTCCAGAGCTGCACTCACTATTCTACTGGTGGAGTCACTAATCGTGACTTACATCCTCTATTATATTCCAGAGCTGCACTCACTATTCTGCTGGTAGAGTCACTGTGTACATACATTACTTATCCTGTACTGATCCTGAGTTACATCCTGTATTATACTCCAGAGCTACACTCACTATTCTGCTGGTGGAGTCACTGTGTACATACATTACATTACTTATCCTGTACTGATCCTGAGTTACATCCTGTATTATACTCCAGAGCTGAACTCACTATTCTGCTGGTAGAGTCACTGTGTACATACATTACTTATCCTGTACTGATCCTGAGTTACATTCTGTGTTATACTCCAGAGCTGCACTCACTATTCTGCTGGTGGAGTCACTGTGTACATACATAACTTATCCTGTACTGATCGTGAGTTATATCATGTATTAACTTCCAGAGCTGCACTCACTATTCTGCTGTGAGGTCATTGTGTAGATGCATTACATTACTTATACTATACTGATCCTGAGTTATATCCTGTATTATACTCCAGAGCTGCACTCACTATTCTGCTGGTGGAGTCACTGTGGGTATACACTACATTGCTTATACTGTACTGATCCGGAGATGCATCATTTTTTAATATTCCCTTAATACTCCAGAGCTGTACTGGATATAACTCAGGGTCCATACAGGATAAGTCATGTAAGGTATGTACATAGTGACTTCACCAGCAGCATAGTGAGTGCAGCTCTCAGGTATAATACAGGATAAGTAATGTAACAGACTAGTGAGTTCAGCTCTGGAGTATAATACAGGATAAGTAATGTAACAGAATAGTGAGTGCAGCTCTGCAGTATAATTCGGGATAAGTAATGTAACAGACTGGTGAGTTCAGCTCTGGAGTATAATACGGGATGTAACTCTGGATTACTACATGATAAATAATATAATGTATGTACACAGTGACTCCACCAGCAGAATAGTGAGTGCAGCTCTGGAATATAATACAGTGCACGATAATATAATACATACACACAGTGACTCACTTGTTTGTAGAGATTCATTTATACGTAAATTGTAACATGGCGGTTAAAAATAGTGGAGAGGGTCTTAAAAGGCTATGTACACCTTCGGAGTCAGTTTTTGTTTATGATTGCATTTTACAAATTTTTGGCTAAATTCAATTTTTTCAATTGGCCTTTAAAGAAGAACTCCAAAAAAAAAAATGCATTCTCTGATCTGCTAGAAAGGTAAATAATGTAATCTGTGGTGAAGGTAATCGTCTCAGATTCTTTATGTATTCCTATGGGAGCCTCAATGTCAGCTCATAGGAATCAATAGAGAAGTAACTGACTTTCTGTCCTGTGTCAGTTGGAGATCAGAGAGTTGATTTTTAGCTAAAAATTAGTAGAATGCAATAATAATAAAATAAATCTCCTCCAAAGGTGTACATAGCCTTAAACTTTTGCACTTTAGCATTGTCCCCTCTGTTGATAAAATGGATGGATTTCAGTTGATTCTATGTGTAGGGCCACCTCTGACACTTCGAGGGATGCCTAGATTCTAATCATTCAGACCTGTCAGTAGGTCACATCATTTGGGGTTTCAGGATCCCCTAACATGTCCAGGCTCCTATTTCAGATGACCCCTATACATGCTCCCTCCAGGGAAATGAAAGCCAGGAATCGGGGTCCCAGAAATGAGAGCCGCTTTGGCCCCTTGTTCCTCCCTTCATTTTGCCCTTTAATTGTAGCTTCTATACATTACATATAAATAAAGAAATGGCGTGGTGTTACACAGGCAGGAAGTGCTCAAACCCACATGCAGTTGTGCATGTGTATACAGGGGAGCAGATCCTGCACTTGTGGCCCGTTGCTAATGGCGATCCCCAGCAAAAATGCATACAGTGGAGGATGCCCGCAGCAAACCACAAGTACCACAGTAGACATCCTACACAAGATAGCAGTTATGTGGATGTGATACCCAATATAGCAAAATAATATTATTAACAAGGACAGGATACATTTAGGTGCACCTGTGAGGCCTGGGCCATATCAGCCAGTCTTGTGTGGGACTCGCAGACTCCTCCCTCCTCCCATTGCAAGCATGGCTACATGCTGGAGGTAACTAGTGAGTTGTCTGTGAGTCGGACCTCACGCTCCTGTAATTCGACCTCTGGCCCCTGGTATTGCCCATACGGCACAGGTAGGTAAGTGTTAGGACCCGAGCTACTTGAGAAACCTTGGCATGGTGCTCGGGCTCAGACATGTCCTCCACAGTAGGATATGTTGGCTAATCTCTAAATTCTGACATCCGTTTGAGTGTTTAGGAGACCGCAGAGTGCACCTGTCCTTGTTAATATTATTATTTTGCTATATTGGTTATCACATCCACATAATTGCTATCTAGTGTAGCATGTCTACTGTGGGACTTGTGGTCCGCTGCGGGCATCCTCTACTGTATGCATTTTTTGCTGGGGATCGCCATTAGCAATGGGCCACAAGTGCAGTCTTTGCTCCCCTGTATACACATGCACGACTGCATATGGGTTTGAGCACTTCCTGCCTGTGTAATACCATTTTTAAAATTTAGGCTACTTTCACACTAGCGTTCGGGCGGATCCGTTCTGAACGGATCCGCTCATATTAATGCAGACGGAGGCTCCGTTCAGTACGGATCCGTCTGCATTAATAACTTTAAAAAAATTCGCAAGTGCGCAAGTGCGAAAGTAGCCTGCGCGGATCCGTTCAGACTTTCAATGTAAAGTCAATGGGGGACGGATCCGCTTGAAGATTGAGCCACATTGTGGCATCTTCAAACGGATCCGTCCCCATTGACTTACATTGAAAGTCTGGACGGATCCGCACGCCTCCGCACGCCTCTGAACGGCCAGGCGGACACCCGAACGCTGCAAGCAGCGTTCAGCTGTCCGCCTGTCCGTGCGGAGGCGAGCGGAGCGGAGGCTGAACGCCGCCAGACTGATGCAGTCTGAGCGGATCCGCCTCCATTCAGACTGCATCAGGGCTGGACGGCTGCGTTCGGGTCCGCTCGTGAGCTCCTTCAAACGGAGCTCACGAACGGAAACCCGAACGCTAGTGTGAAAGTAGCCTTATTTGTATCTAGAGATGCCTGGAGGTGTATAAACTCTAATTTAAATGAGCCTGTTTTCCATCCGCAGGCTACATTTAGGTGCACCTGCGAGGCTGGGGCCATACCAGCCAGTCTTCAGTGGGACTCGCAGACTTCTCCCTCCTTCCATTGCCACCATGGCTACATAACTGGCGAGTTGTGTGTGAGTCGGACCTCACACTCCTGTAATTTGCCCACTGGCCCCTGGTATTCCCTATACAGCACAGGTAAGTGAGTGTTAGGACCTGAGCTACTTGAGAAACCTTGGCGTGGTGCTTGGGCTCAGACATGTTCTACACCGTAGGACATGTTGGCTAATCTCTCAATTTTAACATCAGTTTGAGTGTTTAGGAGACCGCAGAGTGCACCTGTCCTTGTTAATATTATAATTTTTCTATACATTACATACTGACAGTGAAGAACTTGCAGGCCACACCCAGAAGATGGCATGGGTCTCAGCAGCTTGAAGAAACCTCTCTAAGTCCTTTAGAAAGTGGCCGCACATGGGGGAGGGGGCACTGACCGCCTGTAATAACTGACCAGATGTTACAATATTTGAGTTAAAGTTTCGTGATCGTTCCTAAGAAGAACTTCCTGGGAGCAACGTGATTGTCTAATGCTGGAGATAATCAAAGAATTTCCGCTGTAGAAGACCCACAATGTCCCTTTTGCCGTAAGTGTAGGACCCCACATTTGTAGGCGCATAGATAGGACCATGGTTGTTGCTGGATCTCACCAAGAAGTCGGCTAAACGCTGAGTGACGCAGGTCGCTGTGTTACATTTCCTTTTCTCCATCTGACTCCTGCGAGATGAAGAGAGAACAGGGATTATCAGATAAAACTGAGCAAAGTAACTAGTGTTGAGCGAATCAAAGTATCCGAAGTGAACTTCAGGGGAAATGCGATTTGCCGCAAAGCTGAATTTCCTTGTGCTTTGTGGTAACAAATCGATTTTCCCTGAAAAAAAAAAAAAAAAAATCATACTCACCTTATCCATTTGAGCGCAAAGAGGCTGCCGCCATCTTGCTTGAAGATCACGCACAAAATCTCGTTCGCAGTGACCTACGACGTCATCATGCACTGCGCAAGATTTTGCACTGGATCTTCAAGCAAGATGGCGGCGGCCTCAAATGGATAAGGTAAGTACAATTTCATTTTTTTTATTTACTGATCAACCCCTTAAAGGCCTTAGTATTACTCTTAGATGCCTCAATCAGCGATGAATGCGGCATCTGAGGGGTTCGATTAAGGGGGGCAGCGTCATTGCACCCGCTACTCACAAAGAAATGCGCTTCCTGACGAAGCAATTCATCACAGAATGATTTTCTTTGTAAAATTCAGCGAAGCAGGTGAATTGAATTTTTAAGAACTTTGCTCATCTCTCAGTGGTGTAATAATCTGCAGGATAAATCACTATGTATCTGTCAAGAGGTAGGGGGGGCAGAGCAATGTTCTGTAGATCTCTAGAGAGGTTAGTAGTGTAATAATCTGCAGAATATGTCACTATATATCTATCAGGAGGTAGAGGAGACAGCAAGGTTCTGCAGATCTCTAGAGTGGTCAGTGATGTAATAGTCTGCAGAATATATCACTGTGTTTGTCAGGAAGTAGGGAGGCAGAGCAATGTTCTGGAGATCTCTAGAGAGGTCACTGTTGTAATTATCTGCAGAATATATCACTATATACTGTATCTATCAGGAGGTAGAGGAGACAGCAATGTTCTGCAGATCTCTAAAGTGGTTAGTAGTGTAATAATCTGCAGAATATATCGCTATATCTGTCACGAAGTAGATGTACCGAGCAATGTTCTTCAGATCTCTAGCGAGGTCACTGGTGTAATAATCTGCAGCTGTTATTACTATGTATCTGTTAGCAGTTTTTTTCACACTAATGTCACTGTACCTCTTTTGTCGGTTGCTCTCCAGCGGAGGTCGGTCGATGCTCGGGGTGAAGTGTCCGGTCTGCAGGGTCATCATCCATCCTTTTTTTGAGGTCCTATTAGAGACATCACTAATCTTCACTCTGGTGATAAAATCAAAAGCCCACAATAAGCTAGCACTGGGCGCATATAGATAGCAAGCTCTTCAAACGACTCAGTCCCATGTTACACTAACCTGTCCGCGGGGGCTGCGTCCAGGCAGGTGAGGGTCACAGACAGGACGAGGAGGAGGAGGAGGAGGCTCAGCCCTAAGTGGCTCATCGTGTGGGAGTAACTGTGAGGAGCAAAAACTAGAGGTTAATCCAGTGGTTTCCAGAAAAGAAGGGGCCCCCAAAGCAGAGGTCAGAAAGGGCCCCTGATCTATCTCTGCTAACAGGGGCGGGCTGGGAACTTAGAGTGGTCCTGGAAAAAAAATCTAAAAATGGCCACATGTCATAGGTGGATCCAGATTGACAGAAGGCAGGGCAGCACAAGTAGGCAGGGGTAATAAGTAGGAAGGGGTAGCAATAAAATTCTGCCCCAGCAGAAGCAAATACCGCAGTGAAGCATAAAATACCGCCGCGTCGCAGCTTTCAACTGTATCAGTGACCTTAGGACAGGGATACAGTTGAATTAAGGAGAACACCTGGGGACGCCGGCCAGGGGCATAGGTACCTGATGCTCCTAGAATTAATTTATGCTGAGAGCATAAGATCGTTATGTGCCAGGCCGGCGGCCATGCGGAGGTCTTGGTTGGCCCTCTGGGCTTCAGCCCACTGGGAAATTCCCCTGTAGGATCTATGGCCGGTCCGCCACTGTCTGCTAATCAGCATAGAAGGGCTGGAATACCCCTGTGTGCACCAGGCAGATGAAGGATTTAACCCTGTGTGCTCCAGATAAAGATCGGATAGCTAAAAATCCCTGCTGGATAGTTCAGTGGTTTTGTGGTGACCCGCCTCATCTAGTGATTGTCTTCCCGGGCATTTCTGGCTTGTAGAGCCAGTACCAGGAGGTGAACGCAGCAGAAGTGGTGGGGGATCGCTGAGGGTATGTAATTAGCCTTTTGTTTTTGTCTTTTAGCCCCTTCTGACCCATTTTTGTAAAAATATTTCTCCCTGGAAAAATCCTTTGTCTACATTTTGATGACGGACTAGTGACAAGTGGTGACCTCAAGAGTCTCTTCAGGTTCCTATTCTTTTTCACAATCTGAAATGAGTTGGGGTGAAGATCAGAAGCAATGGTCCAGCAGATGTGGTTGGGAAATGAACAGTAAGTGAAGGTAAGTATGCCTGAGATTAACCTGTACCTCTCCTGAGGGAAGATAGAATGGAAATGATATAAAGGTGGGTGGGATGGACCAGGAGGTCTTCTTCTGCCATCAGTTCTCTATATAGACTTGTGTGTGCTGGACAGATGAGAATATAACCCTGCGTGTGCCAGGCAGATCAGGCTATAACCCTGTGTGTGCCAAGCAGATGAGGATATAACCCTGTGTGTGCCAGGCAGATGAGTCTATAACCCTGTGTGTGCCAGTCAGATCATGCTATAACTCTGTTTGTGCCAGGCAGATGAGAATATAACCCTGCGTGTGCCAGGCAGATGAGGTTATAACCCTGCGTGTGCCAGGCAGATGAGGTTATAACCCTGCGTGTGCCAGGCAGATGAGGATATAACTCTGCGTGTGCCAGGCAGATAAGGCTATAACCCTGGGTGTGCCAGGCAGATAAGGCTATAACCCTGCGTGTGCCAGGCAGATCAGACTATAACCCTGCGTGTGCCAGGCAGATCAGGCTTTAACCCTGCATGTGCCAGGCAGATGAGGGTATAACCCTGCGTGTGCCAAACAAATAAGGATATAACCCTGCGAGTGCCAGGCAGATCACGCTATAACCCTGAATGTGCCAGGCAGAGGAGTCTATAACCCTGCGTGTGCCAGGCAGATTAGACTATAACCCTGTGTGTGCCAGGCAGATGAACCTTGCGTGTGCCAGGCAGATGAGGATATAACCCTGTGTGTGCCAGGCAGATGAGGATATAACCCTGTGTGTGCCAGGCAGATAAGGATATAACCCTGTGTGTGCCAGGCAGATGAGGATATAACCCTGTGTGTGCCAGGCAGATGAGGATATAACCCTGTGTATGCCAGGCATGTGAGGCTATAACTTTGCGTGTTACAGGCAGATGAGGATATAACCCTGTGTGTGCCAGGCAGATGAGGATATAACACTGTGTGTGCCAGGCAGATGAGGATATAACCCTGTGTGTGCCAGGCAGATGAGGCTATAACATTGTGTCTGCCAGACAGATAAGGATATAACCCTGTGTGTGCCAGGCAGATGAGGCTATAACCCTGCGTGTGCCAAGCAAATAAGGATATAACCCTGTGAGTGCCAGGCAGATCACACTATAACCCTGAATGTGCCAGGCAGAGGAGGCTATAACCCTGAGTGTACCAGGCAGAGGAGGCTATAACCCTGCGTGTACCAGACAGATCAGACTTATAACCCTGTGTGTGCCAGGCAGATGAACCTTGCGTGTGCCAGGCAGATGAGGGTATAACCCTACATGCAGCAGGCAGGTGAGGATATAACCTTGTGTGCCAGGCAGATGAGGATATACCCTGTGTGCCAGGCTGATGAGGATATAACCCTGTGTGTGCCAGGCAGATGAGGATATAACCCTGTGTGTGCCAGGCAGATGAGGCTATAACCCTGCGTGTGCCAAGCAAATAAGGATATAACCCTGCAAGTGCCAGGCAGATCACGCTATAACCCTGAATGTGCCAGGCAGAGCAGGCTATAACCCTGCGTGTACCAGGCAGATCAGACTTTTAACCCTGTGTGTGCCAGGCAGATAAGGCTATAACCCTGTGTCTGCCAGACAGATAAGGATATAACCCTGTGTGTGCCAGGCAGGTGAGCATATAACCCTGTGTGCCAGGCAGATGAGGATATAACACTCTGTGTGCCAGGCAGATGAGGATATAACACTGTGTGTGCCAGGCAGATAAGGCTATAACCCTGTGTGTGCCAGGCAGATAAGGCTATAACCCTGTGTGTGCCAGGCAGATAAGGCTATAACCCTGTGTGTGCCAGACAGATAAGGCTATAACCCTGCGTGCGCCAGACAGATGAGGCTATAACCCTGCGTGCGCCAGGCAGGTGAGCATATAACCCTGTGTGCCAGGCAGATGAGGATATAACACTGTGTGTGCCAGGCAGATAAGGCTATAACCCTGCGTGCGCCAGACAGATGAGGCTATAACCCTGCGTGCGCCAGGCAGGTGAGCATATAACCCTGTGTGCCAGACAGATGAGGATATAACCCTGCGTGCGCCAGGCAGGTGAGCATATAACCCTGTGCGCCAGGCAGGTGAGCATATAACCCTGTGTGCCAGGCAGGTGAGCATATAACCCTGTGTGCCAGGCAGATGAGGATATAACACTGTGTGTGCCAGACAGATGAGGAATTAACCCTGCGTGCGCCAGGCAGGTGAGCATATAACCCTGTGCGCCAGGCAGGTGAGCATATAACCCTGTGTGCCAGGCAGGTGAGCATATAACCCTGACAGATGAGGTTATAACACTGTACATGCCAAGGGAGATGGAGGATATAACCCTGTATGTGCCGTGGAGATGAAGGATACAATAATGTGTGTGCCAGGCAGATGATAAAAGTGTTAACCTTTGGCATGCCAGGTAGAGAAAACAGGGCAAAGTTTACTAACCCCTTGTGGACTATGCAGGTTGATAACTGACCCATCTTTGTGCCCGGGTGATGTAGACGTGACCCTGGCATATACCAGACAGGGATGAACTTTTACTTAGGTAGACAAACTAATCCTGCAAGTTCCAGGCACCCACAAATGTTAACCCTTTAGATCTGTCTACACCATAGCTGTAGGAATGCACATGCCAGAAGGAACCTTCTCAGTGCCCGGCACAGGTTTAATAGATACAGAAAGGACTCACCCGGATGCAGGATTGTAGGAGGCTGGAAGCAGCAGAGAGACGAGACGCCTGTCATCCAAGGGAGTTCTGCTCCCTCACTGGTTGTCATCTCTTATATACACCTGGGTGACAGCTGACGTCACCAGCACCCGCTGCCAGACACATAGTGACTCTGTGTGACACCCAGCACCCAGGGGAGGGAATCACCAGGGGTAGGGACTGCTGCTCATGGCTGTTTTAGGATGAATTCACATGTAGACATTTACTAACTGTTCCATACATGTGAATGGGCTTTGACAAAATATGTATAGAACTGATTTTTACAGAAACTTTTGCAAAACGATTTGCCATGTGTGACTATTTCCCTAAGGCCTCATGCACACGGCCGTGGTTTTGGTCCGCATCCGAGCCGCCGATGCGGACCCATTCACTTCAATGGGGCCGCAAAAGATGCGGACAGCACTCCGTGTGCTGTCCGCATCCGTTGCTCCGTTCAGTGGCCCCGCTAAAAAAATATAACATGTCCTATTCTTGTCCGCGCTTTGCGGACAAGAATAGGCATTTATATTAAAGGCTGTCTGTGCCGTTCCGCAAACTGCGGAACGCGCACGGACGCCATCTGTGTTTTGTGGATCCGCGATTTGCGGACCGCCAAACACACCACGGTCGTGTGCATGAGGCCTAAGTCTCCAGTTATACTGAGCTGTAATGTTGCGCCCTCTTATGTCTGTGCTCCTGTACTGCATTTCTATATGTGTGGAGATTTAATGCACTCATATGCATAAGCCCTCATCCCGAAAGCAGGATTATCTACAAGGCCCCGGGAGGAAACTCAGAAGCTTTTATACATTCAGCAAAGTAGAAGAAAAGCTATATAAAAATATTAAGGAAAGCTGTATATCTATCTGTTTCATGTCGCCCTATAATCTATTCATCTATCTATCTATTTATCTATTTATCTATCTATCTATTTATCTATCTATCCATCTAATATCTATCTTCTATCTATCTATCTATCTATCTATCTATCTATCTATCTATCTATCTATCTATCATTTTATCTGCTGTTTTATCTATTGCATATTAATTCTGTCTGCCTGTCTGTCTATATCTCACATCTAATAAATATATATATATATATATATATATATATATATATATATATATATATCTATATCTATATATATGTGTATATATATATATATATATATATGTTGTTAGTTTTATTAATTATTATATTTCTATTATAACTTCTTTTTTTAGATTTTGTATTATTACATTCTTTTGACAACCTTCTCATCTTCCAGTCTTTTACCATTATCAGTTATTATTATTATCATCATATGTTCTGTGTTCTCTTATTTACCATTATTAGAATCTCTACTACATTCCACTGATGACTATTTTCAGCTGCCAGTTTTATATTCTTATATATAATTTAGATGTAATGCTAATATATTTGATATCACGGTATAACTGTAATATCTCATTATTCTAATTAGATTTAATTGAAGATTTTCTGTTTCCGGTTTCTCTATTGCAATTAAAAAAGTAAGCCTGATAGTAAAGTTGGAGCCTGTGGCAGATCGCTATTAGTGCTGACAGATGCAGCTTTTCATCTCTGACATTTTATAATGAATGATTTTAGTAACTCATTTCTCAGAGAAAGAAAAAATAAACACAATTTTACCAACTCCACGTAGGAGGAAGCTGCCATTATTACCTAGAGACAGAGAAGAGATGATGAGACAGTTCATACGTGTGAGGGCAGGAACCTTAAAGGCTATGTACACCTTTGGGGGCCATTCTTTTTATTAGTACATTGTACTCATTTTTTTGTTAAGGGTACTTTCACACTTGCGGCAGAGGATTCTGGAAGGATCCGGAAATCTGGACGCAAACGGATGCATTTGTGAGAGGGATCCGGGTGCAGATCCCTCTCACAAATGCATTGCAATACCAGATCCGTATTTCCGGTTGTCATCTGGAAAAACGGATCCGGTATTTATTTTTTTCACAGATTTAATGGTTTGCGCATGCACGGACGGAAAGAACGGATGCGTTTTGCCGAAACACTTGGGGCCAGATCCGGCATTAATGCATTTCAATGGAAGTGTTCTGGATTTTTGGCCGGAGAGAAAATTGCAGCATGCTGCGGTATTTTCTCCGGCCAAAAAACGGAAGAGGGACTGAACTGATGCATCCTGATGCATCCTGAACCGAATGCTCTCCATTAGGATAAAACTGATCAATTTTTTTCCGGTATTGAGCCCCTAGGATGGAACTCAATGCCGGAAAAGTTTAACGCAAGTGTGAAAGTACCTTAAAATATAGAGTCAATTTCTCTGTACAGAGCTGAGATACTCTACTAGCAGGATCTGAATTTTCTCTCTGACCTTATAAACACTCATCAAAGCTCAATCCTTATCTTACTAATAAGAATGTAGCTTAAATAAGCGTTTATGACCTTTTAGTAAGGGCTCATTCAGACGGCCGTATGCTGTCCGCAAAAATGCAGATCCTTTTTTTTTCCGAACAGGTCAGCATGTCCGCAAAAAAACTGATTGTATTCCGTTTTGTTGCTGATTCATATTGCCAGGCCCTATTGCCATGTCCTGATTTTCACTGACAAGTATAGGACATGTTTCATGTTTTTTGCTGAGCCGTGGCAATGGAAGAAAAGGGCCCCATAGAAGTGAATGGAACAGCATCTAATCCACAAAAAAAAAACGGATCCTCATTTTTGTGGACAGCATACGGCCGTCTGAATGAGCCCTAATTTAGAGATAAGGGTTATTAAATGACCAGCACAAAGTGAAAGTAGGATGCACACAGCTAGAAAAGCAGTTAACCCAGGGGCGTTGCTCAAAAGATCTGGGGCCCAAGCCCCAATGAATATGGCCCAGTTCTCTAAATCGACCCTCCCCCCGCTATTCCCTGTACTTGCTATACAGCAGCACATACCTGTCACATCCAGTGCCTCCCAGGTGACGTCTTCTCTGATGTAGATCTTCTCTGTCATTATCTTCTCCATTAGGTCTGGACAACTTCTCTCAGCCACGCCTTGTCTCTGCAGAGTGTGACACACAGACATCTTAGCTTCCTCATATTTCTATCATCATCCCCCAACCTGGAGTCCCCACAGTGTTATCCTACTGCTTGCTGTGCTCCCCAATACCCCCAAATACTATCCTCAACAAATATTACTGGCATATGTAATACCCCAGAGTGGTATTACCACTTCCTTACGCCTCTCTACTATCACTTATGGTTGATCCTGTGTGATCCTGTATATTTATTGCTAGGTCCTGCATAATATGAATCTATATTTCTGATTTTTGTAACTGTTAAAGTGTAATGTACCTGGTTCACCAACAGGTGGCAGCAGACTTGGCAGTGCTACTGTTAGAAGAGAGTGGAACCTGTTTTCCATTCTGACCCTCTCTAAGGGAGGGAGGAGTTTTAGTTAGTGGAGGTCAGAGTAGAGTACCCCCTGCAAGGGGAAGGTTGTGTGCAAGCCAGCAGAGCACACCTTCAGCTCTGCTGGATATAGAAGCCCAAGCTGTAAGCCTCACAAGCCAGGAGTAAAGTTCCCTACAGAAAGTAAAGTTCAGCAGAAAGGAAAAGTTTCTATTTAATCTGACAGTACAGCAGAGCCAAAGAGGTTCAGATGTTGCAGAGCCAAATGTGTTTGCCTGCCAAAACTTTTGCCAAAGCTTGCTGGTGACCAAGATACAGTTAGAAGATTGTTCTCTGATGCAAGTTTATTCAAGAAAAGCTGTTATTAACTTCAATACAACGTCTGGACTTAATTTCTTACATCATCCTCTCCACCACCTATTCACCCGATTTGCTCTGCTTCGTCCGACCATGCGTGGGGTTCTGGATATCCAGGTAGGAGTGCAAAGCCGCACCTAAAGGGACACTATAGGCAACCCTTACACCACTCTGGCATTCCTACATCTGGTTTCCACCACCACCTTCTACATAGGGGGACCTAGTTTCTCGTTGCTGAAATGCAACTGACGTCACAAAAAAATTGCCTTTATCACATCTTAAAAGGACCCTAGCCACAGGTACATGCTTTGCACATACAGATAGTCCTCCCATAGTAATAGTGCTCCTTATAGTCCCATCAATAGTAATTCCCTTCTAGAATGCCCTCATTAGTAATACTGTTCCCTACAGTGCCCCCAACAGTGATAATGCTCCCCAAGAATGACCCTATTAGTACAAACCGGATTCCAAAAAAGTTGGGACACTATACAAATCGTGAATAAAAACTGAATGCAATGATGTGGAGGTGCCAACTTCTAATATTTTATTCAGAATAGAACATAAATCACGGAACAAAAGTTTAAACTGAGAAAATGTACCATTTTAAGGGAAAAATATGTTGAATCAGAATTTCATGGTGTCAACAAATCCCCAAAAAGTTGGGACAAGGCCATTTTCACCACTGTGTGGCATCTCCCCTTCTTCTTACAACACTCAACAGACGTCTGGGGACCGAGGAGACCAGTTTCTCAAGTTTAGAAATAGGAATGCTCTCCCATTCTTGTCTAATACAGGCCTCTAAATGTTCAATCGTCTTCTTTGTTGCACCTTCCTCTTTATGATGCGCCAAATGTTCTCTATAGGTGAAAGATCTGGACTGCAGACTGGCCATTTCAGTACCCGGATCCTTCTCCTACGCAGCCATGATGTTGTGATTGATGCAGAATGTGGTCTGGCATTATCTTGTTGAAAAATGCAGGGTCTTCCCTGAAAGAGATGACGTCTGGATGGGAGCATATGTTGTTCTAGAACCTGAATATATTTTTCTGCATTGATGGTGCCTTTCCAGACATGCAAGCTGCCCATGCCACACGCACTCATGCAACCCCATACCATCAGAGATGCAGACTTCTGAACTGAGCGTTGATAACCACTTGGGTTGTCCTTGTCCTCTTTGGTCCGGATGACATGGCGTCCCAGATTTCCAAAAAGAACTTTGAATCGTGACTCGTCTGACCACAGAACAGTCTTCCATTTTGCCACACTCCATTTTAAATGATCCCTGGCCCAGTGAAAATGCCTGAGCTTGTGGATCTTGCTTAGAAATGGCTTCTTCTTTGCACTGTAGAGTTTCAGCTGGCAACGGCGGATGGCACGGTGGATTGTGTTCACTGACAATGATTTCTGGAAGTATTCCTGAGCCCATTCTGTGATTTCCTTTACAGTAGCGTTCCTGTTTGTGGTGCAGTGTCGTTTAAGGGCCCGGAGATCACAGACATCCAGTATGGTTTTACGGCCTTGACCCTTACGCACAGAGATTGTTCCAGATTCTCTGAATCTTCGGATGATGTTATGCACAGTTGATGATGATAGATGCAAAGTCTTTGCAATTTTTCGCTGGGTAACACCTTTCTGATATTGCTCCACTATCTTTCTGCGCAACATTGTGGGAATTGGTGATCCTCTACCCATCTTGGCTTCTGAGAGACACTGCCACTCTGAGAAGCTCTTTTTATACCCAATCATGTTCCCAATTGACCTAATTAGTGTTAATTGGTCTTCCAGCTCTTCGTTATGCTCAAATTTACTTTTTCCAGCCTCTTATTGCTACTTGTCCCAACTTTTTTGGGATTTGTTGACACCGTGAAAATTTGAATCAACTTATTTTTCCTTTAAAATCAAACATTTACTCGGATTAAACGTTTGATCTGTCATCTACGTTCTATTACAAATAAAATATTGACATTTGCCATCTCCACATCATTGCATTCAGTTTTTATTCACAATTTGTTTAGTGTCCCAACTTTTTGGGAATCCGGTTTGTAATACTGCCCCCTACAGTGCCCCCAACCGGTATAACGCTTCCCAAGAGTGCCCCATTAGTAGAAGAGCCCTCCAACATTAATAATGCCCTCACAGAGCCACCAGTGGAAATAAGGCCCCCTATTGTTCCCCCAGGGGTGATAAAACTCTCTACAGACCCCTCAGTAGTAATAAGGCCCCATAGTGCTCTTAGTAGAAATAAGGCAGATCTATAAGTCCCTCCTATAGAGCCCCCAGTAGAAATAAGAACGCCTATAATGTCCCCTGTATTTATAATACCCCTGAAGTGCCCCCAGTATTTATAATGCCCCCTGCAGTTCCCCCTGTAGTTATATTCTTCCCTCCACCATCCACAGTCCCATGTAAATAACATCACACCATCTCTCCTGTCTCCTCCAATATACAGTCCCATGTAAATAACATCCCTCTCTATCTACAGCTTCCTCATAATACAGTTCCATGTAAATAACATCACCTTCTCCCCAGCTGCCTTCAACATTCAATCCCATGTAAACATCACCTCCTCAACATACAGTCCCATGTGAATAATATCACCCCCTCCCCAGCTGCCTCCAACATGCAATCCCATTTAAACATCACCCCCTCAACATACAGTCCCATGTAAATAACATCACTCCCTCCCACGGCCGCCTCCAACATACAGTCCCATGTAAATAACATCATCTCCTCCCACAGCCACCATCAACATACAGTCCCATGTAAATAACATCACCCTGCCCCAGCCACCTCCAACATACAGTCTCATGTAAATAACATCACCCCCTCCCCAGCCACCTCTAACACATAGTTCCATGTAAATAACATCGCTCCCTTCAGCCTTGACATACAGTCCCAGTTAAATAACCACAACTCCCAGCATTGCTCTGCCTTTCTCTTCATTTACCTCTCCTCATGTAGCAGACATCACCACAGCTTCTTCCCCCAGGACTTCTCTTCACTGCCCTCCTCTCCTGCACTGGTCACATGATGGTGACATCATCGCAGGTCCTTCTCAACCACTGCCTGTTTTATTGGTCACATGACCTGTGATGTCACCACAGGTCCTTCAGCTCTTACGGTGCATTTGATTCAATTGTATTGCCTTCCTGAGGACGGCAATACAGTTGTATCTAGCAGGCAGGCAGTACATTTAAGGTTTGGGACAAAACATCAGGGGCCCAGGCCCCGAATTTTTTAACCTAGCAATGCCCCTGAGTCAACACTTTGTGACAGAATGGCTCAATATCTAATATATAAAGCTGAGTGTATGTACTTATGTAGTAGAGTTAACACTCATGCTTTCTGAGATTTCTGATATGTGTTATCTAAACTAAGCAAACACCTTCAATTGCTTTTTAATGGCTTTTGTTTCAAGATAACACGATGATTTAAAAAATTTGAATTAAGAGTTTGAGTGTTAACCCTGCTACATCTGTATGTGTGTGTGTATATGTATGTATGTCCACTAAAGGAATCCACACAGTCGCATTTACAATCACGAAATTTGGCACACAGGTACATCAGGTGTCCGGGAAGGTTTTAGACCGGGTCTCAGCTCTCTAACACTTTTCGTTCCTGAGATATTTCCCCAAAAAATGCATTAGCCAATAGAAGACTGGTCACATGACCCTTATTAGCCAATAGAAGCTCACTGGCTCTTAGTCTCCACATACACACAGTTTTGCACCAGGTTTCCATAACAACCCAGCCCGCTGCTGTAGGTCAGCTTTAGAGGGGCAGGGCTCTGTTGATGACACTGTGAAGGTGACACTGTGAACTGCTGTCGAGGTGGCAGTTCAGGTGCAGGTAGGGTGGCCAATCAGGCCACCCTTAAAAGACAGACTTAAAAACCCAGCCCCCTGTCTCAGTCAGGCCACGCCCACTCCCCACCGACGGGGATTGAAAAAATTAAGTTAACAATCAACTTCTGTCAGCTGCAGGGGTGGAAGGGAGGGTGACTTTCTGCAGCTAACTCTCAGACAGCACAGTGCTGCTGTCTGAGAGTGAACTGTTCAAAAGGACATCCCTGTGTCCGTCCAGGCCCTGCGTCGGAGGGAGTACAGGGAGTCTGAAAGCCGTACTGTCCGGCCTAAAACCAGACCTCTGGCCACCCTACGGTCAGACTGCTGTGGAGGTCACAGGGGGAGGGTCCACTATGGAGGTCAGTGTTAAGGGGCAGATTTCTGTAGAGGCCACTGTTATTGTATTGCCTTCCTGAGGATGGCAATACAGTTGTAGCTAGCATGCAGGCAGTACATTTGAGGTTTGGATCAAAACATCAGCTGCTGTGGAGGTCACTCTTAAGGGGGTGGGATGATGTGGAGGTCACTGTTAAAGGTGCGGGCACTGTCTCTGTTAGAGGGAGCAGGGGCCGGTGTAGGTCACAGTTAAGGGGGCGGTCCGCTATGGAGGTCAGTGTTAAGGGGTGGGTGCCTTAGAGGTCACTGTTAAGGGGGCAGGGTGTTGTAGGGTTGGGTGATATACCGGTATCACGATATACCGCGGTATTAAAAAAACGGCGATATGGCGATATCGCTGTTTCCTAAATACCGCAGTATTTTGTGACGTCATCAAAGAGGTCAGCGCACATTGTGCGCTGACCTCTTCTAAACGTGCGTCCGCCCGCTTCTAACAACTCGCCTTCAGGAACTGACTGATCACTTACCGCCCGCCCCTGCACCTTGCTCTTCCTCTTGCTCCTGGCCTGCCTCCTTCTTGCTCCGCCTCCCTTAGTCAAGTCTCCACCCACCATCTGACATCTTCACCGTCGTCACCCACCAGTGCCGGGCGCTGTGTGAGTACTGTCTCTGGAGAGACTTTTCCTGCGGCTGCCTCACTAGTGCGTTCTGTCTGATGACAAAGTTATAAACTTACTACTTCCCGCAGCGGCCGCCCCGGCTCTCCCTCCTCCTCGCTCCCATAAGACCTTATTATAACGCTCCTTGTCGCCCCCCCATACAGTGCAACGCCTCCTTGTGGCCCCCCATACAGTGCAACGCCTCCTTGTGGCCCCCCATACAGTGCAACGCCTCCTTGCTATCGCGATAAATTTTTTAATATCGTTATCGTCTGAATATTTTTTATATCGTCCAACCCTAGGGTGTTGTAGAGGTCACATTTTAAGGGAATGTAGCTTTGTGGAGGTCACTGTTAAGGGGGTGAGTTATTGTGAAAAGGAGATGGGGTACTTTAGAGGTCACTGTTAGGGATGAGCGAACTCGAACTGTATAGTTCGGGTTCGTACCGAATTTTGGGGTGTCCGTGACACGGACCCGAACCCGGACATTTTCGTAAAAGTCCGGGTTCGGGTTCGGTGTTCGTCGCTTTCTTCGCGCTTTTGTGACGCTTTCTTGGCGCTTTTTGAAAGGCTGCAAAGCAGCCAATCAACAAGCGTCATACTACTTGCCCCAAGAGGCCATCACAGCCATGCCTACTATTGGCATGGCTGTGATTGGCCAGAGCACCATGTGACCCAGCCTCTATTTAAGCTGGAGTCACATAGCGCCACCCGTCACTCTGCTCTGATTAGCGTAGGGAGAGGTTGCGGCTGCGACAGTAGGGCGAGATTAGGCAGATTAACTCCTCCAAAGGACTTGATTAACTGATCGATCTGCAGCTGTGGATCATTGAGCTGCTGATCCTCAATTGCTCACTGTTTTTAGGCTGCCCAGACCGTTTGTCAGTCACATTTTTCTGGGGTGATCGGCGGCCATTTTGTGTCTTGTGGTGCGCCAGCACAAGCTGCGACCAAGTGCATTTAACCCTCAATGGTGTGGTTGTTTTTTGGCTAAAGCCTACATCAGGGTGAAGCTGTCACACCAAGTGCATTTAACCAGCAATAGTCTGTTCATTTTTTGGCCATATACAAAATCAGGGGCAAGCTGCGCCTGTCACCAAGTGCATTTAACCCTCAATGGTGTGGTTGTTTTTTGGCTAAAGCCTACATCAGGGTGAAGCTGTCACACCAAGTGCATTTAACCAGCAATAGTCTGTTCATTTTTTGGCCATATACTAAATCAGGGGCAAGCTGCGCCTGTCACCAAGTGCATTTAACCCTCAATGGTGTGGTTGTTTTTTGGCTAAAGCCTACATCAGGGTGAAGCTGTCACACCAAGTGCATTTAACCAGCAATAGTCTGTTTATTTTTTGGCCATATCCCAGTCTAATTCTGTCACTAAATCCATACCGGTCACCCAGCGCCTAAATACTAGGCCTCAAATTTATATCCCGCTAAATCTGTCCTTAGTGCTGTAGCTGGGCGAGTTATTTAGTGTCCGTTCAAGCACATTTCTTGTTCTGGGTTGAAATACAATTCCCAATTTAGCAATTTCATAATTTAGTGGTTTCTGCTATATCAGAGCTATTTGAAATCTATCCCTAAAAGGGTATATAATATTCAAGGTGCACATTGGGTCATTCAGAATAACTTCACACACACCCGCTACTGTGTATTTCCAAGTCTAATTCTGGCACTAAACCCATACCTGTCACCCAGCGCCTAAATACTAGGCCTCAAATTTATATCCCGCTAAATCTGTCCCTAGTGCTGTAGCTGGGCGAGTTATTTAGTGTCCGTTCAAGCACATTTCTTGTTCTGGGTTGAAATACAATTCCCAATTTAGCAATTTCATAATTTAGTGGTTTCTGCTATATCAGAGCTATTTGAAATCTATCCCTAAAAGGGTATATAATATTCAAGGTGCACATAGGGTCATTCAGAATAACTTCACACACCCGCTACTGTGCATTTCCAAATCTAATTCTGTCACTAAACCCATACCTGTCACCCAGCGCCTAAATACTAGGCCTCAAATTTATATCCCGCTAAATCTCTCGTTACCGCTGTCCTGTTGTGGCTGGGAAAGTTATTTAGTGTCCGTCAAAGCACATTTTTTGTTCTGGGTTGAAATACAATTCCCAATTTAGCAATTTCATAATTTAGTCGTTTCTGCTATATCAGAGCTATTTGAAATCTATCCCTAAAAGGGTAGATCATATTGAAGGTGCACATAGGGTCATTCAGAATAACTTCACACACACGCTTCTGTGCATTTCCAAGTCTAATTCTGTCACTAAATCCATACCGGTCACCCAGCGCCTAAATACTAGGCCTCAAATTTATATCCCGCTGAATTTGAATACAATACATTGGGCCAAATAATATATTTGTTGTTGTGGTGAACCATAACAATGAGAAAAACATCTAGTAAGGGACGCGGACGTGGACATGGTCGTGGTGGTGTTAGTGGACCCTCTGGTGCTGGGAGAGGACGTGGCCGTTCTGCCACATCCACACGTCCTAGTGTACCAACTACCTCAGGTCCCAGTAGCCGCCAGAATTTACAGCGATATATGGTGGGGCCCAATGCCGTTCTAAGGATGGTAAGGCCTGAGCAGGTACAGGCATTAGTCAATTGGGTGGCCGACAGTGGATCCAGCACGTTCACATTATCTCCCACCCAGTCTTCTGCAGAAAGCGCACAGATGGCGCCTGAAAACCAACCCCATCAGTCTGTCACATCACCCCCATGCATACCAGGGAAACTGTCTCAGCCTCAAGTTATGCAGCAGTCTCTTATGCTGTTTGAAGACTCCGCTGGCAGGGTTTCCCAAGGGCATCCACCTAGCCCTTCCCCAGCGGTGAAAGACATAGAATGCACTGACGCACAACCACTTATGTTTCCTGATGATGAGGACATGGGAATACCACCTCAGCATGTCTCTGATGATGACGAAACACAGGTGCCAACTGCTGCGTCTTTCTGCAGTGTGCAGACTGAACAGGAGGTCAGGGATCAAGACTGGGTGGAAGACGATGCAGGGGACGATGAGGTCCTAGACCCCACATGGAATGAAGGTCGTGCCACTGACTTTCACAGTTCGGAGGAAGAGGCAGTGGTGAGACCGAGCCAACAGTGTAGCAAAAGAGGGAGCAGTGGGCAAAAGCAGAACACCCGCCGCCAAGAGACTCCGCCTGCTACTGACCGCCGCCATCTGGGACCGAGCACCCCAAAGGCAGCTTCAAGGAGTTCCCTGGCATGGCACTTCTTCAAACAATGTGCTGACGACAAGACCCGAGTGGTTTGCACGCTGTGCCATCAGAGCCTGAAGCGAGGCATTAACGTTCTGAACCTGAGCACAACCTGCATGACCAGGCACCTGCATGCAAAGCATGAACTGCAGTGGAGTAAACACCTTAAAACCAAGGAAGTCACTCAGGCTCCCCCTGCTACCTCTTCTGCTGCTGCCGCCTCGGCCTATTCTGCTGCTGCCGCCTCGGCCTCTTCCTCCGCCTCTGGAGGAACGTTGGCACCTGCCGCCCAGCAAACAGGGGATGTACCACCAACACCACCACCACCACCTCCGTCACCAAGCGTCTCAACCATGTCACACGCCAGCGTTCAGCTCTCCATCTCACAAACATTTGATAGAAAGCGTAAATTCCCACCTAGCCACCCTCGATCCCTGGCCCTGAATGCCAGCATTTCTAAACTACTGGCCTATGAAATGCTGTCATTTAGGCTGGTGGACACAGACAGCTTCAAACAGCTCATGTCGCTTGCTGTCCCACAGTATGTTGTTCCCAGCCGGCACTACTTCTCCAAGAGAGCCGTGCCTTCCCTGCACAACCAAGTATCCGATAAAATCAAGTGTGCACTGCGCAACGCCATCTGTGGCAAGGTCCACCTAACCACAGATACGTGGACCAGTAAGCACGGCCAGGGACGCTATATCTCCCTAACTGCACACTGGGTAAATGTAGTGGCAGCTGGGCCCCAGGCGGAGAGCTGTTTGGCGCACGTCCTTCCGCCGCCAAGGATCGCAGGGCAACATTCTTTGCCTCCTGTTGCCACCTCCTCCTTCTCGGCTTCCTCCTCCTCTTCTTCCACCTGCTCATCCAGTCAGCCACACACCTTCACCACCAACTTCAGCACAGCCCGGGGTAAACGTCAGCAGGCCATTCTGAAACTCATATGTTTGGGGGACAGGCCCCACACCGCACAGGAGTTGTGGCGGGGTATAGAACAACAGACCGACGAGTGGTTGCTGCCGGTGAGCCTCAAGCCCGGCCTGGTGGTGTGTGATAATGGGCGAAATCTCGTTGCAGCTCTGGGACTAGCCAATTTGACGCACATCCCTTGCTTGGCGCATGTGCTGAATTTGGTGGTGCAGAAGTTCATTCACAACTACCCCGACATGTCAGAGCTGCTGCATAAAGTGCGGGCCGTCTGTTCGCGCTTCCGGCGTTCACATCCTGCTGCTGCTCGCCTGTCTGCGCTACAGCGTAACTTCGGCCTTCCCGCTCACCGCCTCATATGCGACGTGCCCACCAGGTGGAACTCCACCTTGCACATGCTGGACAGACTGTGCGAGCAGCAGCAGGCCATAGTGGAGTTTCAGCTGCAGCACGCACGGGTCAGTCGCACTACAGAACAGCACCACTTCACCACCAATGACTGGGCCTCCATGCGAGACCTGTGTGCCCTGTTGCGCTGTTTCGAGTACTCCACCAACATGGCCAGTGGCGATGACACCGTTATCAGCGTTACAATACCACTTCTATGTCTCCTTGAGAAAACACTTAGGGCGATGATGGAAGAGGAGGTGGCCCAGGAGGAGGAGGAGGAGGAGGAGGAAGAGGGGTCATTTTTAGCACTTTCAGGCCAGTCTCTTCGAAGTGACTCAGAGGGAGGTTTTTGGCAACAGCAGAGGCCAGGTACAAATGTGGCCAGCCAGGGCCCACTACTGGAGGACGAGGAGGACGAGGATGAGGAGGAGGTGGAGGAGGATGAGGATGAAGCATGGTCACAGCGGGGTGGCACCCAACGCAGCTCGGGTCCATCACTGGTGCGTGGCTGGGGGGAAAGGCAGGACGATGACGATACGCCTCCCACAGAGGACAGCTTGTCCTTACCCCTGGGCAGCCTGGCACACATGAGCGACTACATGCTGCAGTGCCTGCGCAACGACAGCAGAGTTGCCCACATTTTAACCTGTGCGGACTACTGGGTTGCCACCCTGCTGGATCCACGCTACAAAGACAATGTGCCCACCTTACTTCCTGCACTGGAGCGTGATAGGAAGATGCGCGAGTACAAGCGCACGTTGGTAGACGCGCTACTGAGAGCATTCCCAAATGTCACAGGGGAACAAGTGGAAGCCCAAGGCCAAGGCAGAGGAGGAGCAAGAGGTCGCCAAGGCAGCTGTGTCACGGCCAGCTCCTCTGAGGGCAGGGTTAGCATGGCAGAGATGTGGAAAACTTTTGTCAACACGCCACAGCTAACTGCACCACCACCTGATACGCAACGTGTTAGCAGGAGGCAACATTTCACTAACATGGTGGAACAGTACGTGTGCACACCCCTCCACGTACTGACTGATGGTTCGGCCCCATTCAACTTCTGGGTCTCTAAATTGTCCACGTGGCCAGAGCTAGCCTTTTATGCCTTGGAGGTGCTGGCCTGCCCGGCAGCCAGCGTTTTGTCTGAACGTGTATTCAGCACGGCAGGGGGCGTCATTACAGACAAACGCAGCCGCCTGTCTACAGCCAATGTGGACAAGCTGACGTTCATAAAAATGAACCAGGCATGGATCCCACAGGACCTGTCCGTCCCTTGTCCAGATTAGACATTAACTACCTCCCCATAACCATATATTATTGGACTCCAGGGCACTTCCTCATTCAATCCTATTTTTATTTTCATTTTACCATTATATTGCGAGGCTACCCAAAGTTGAATGAACCTCTCCTCTGCCTGTGTGCTAGGCCTAAATATATGCCAATGGACTGTTGCAGTGGTGGCTGACGTGAAGCCTCATTCTCTGCTATGACATGCAGACTGATTCTCTGCTGACATGAAGACAGATTCTCTGTTACGGGACCTCCCTCCTCTGCCTGGGTGCTGGGCCTAAATATATGCCAATGGACTGTTGCAGTGGTGGCTGACATGAAGCCTGATTCTCTGCTATGACATGCAGACTAATTCTCTGCTGACATGAAGCCAGATTGTCTGTTACGGGACCTCTCTCCTCTGCCTGGGTGCTGGGCCTAAATTTATGACAATGGACTGTTGCAGTGGTGGCTGACGTGAAGCCTGATTCTCTGCTATGACATGCAGACTGATTCTCTGCTGACATGAAGCCAGATTGTCTGTTACGGGACCTCTCTGCTCTGCCTGTGTGCTAGGCCTAAATATATGCCAATGGACTGTTGCAGTGGTGGCTGACGTGAAGCCTCATTCTCTGCTATGACATGCAGACTGATTCTCTGCTGACATGAAGCCAGATTGTCTGTTACGGGACCTCTCTGCTCTGCCTGTGTGCTAGGCCTAAATATATGCCAATGGACTGTTGCAGTGGTGGCTGACGTGAAGCCTGATTCTCTGCTATGACATGCAGACTGATTCTCTGCTGACATGAAGCCAGATTGTCTGTTACGGGACCTCTCTGCTCTGCCTGTGTGCTAGGCCTAAATATATGCCAATGGACTGTTGCAGTGGTGGGTGACGTGAAGCCTCATTCTCTGCTATGACATGCAGACTGATTCTCTGCTGACATGAAGACAGATTCTCTGTTACGGGACCTCCCTCCTCTGCCTGGGTGCTGGGCCTAAATATATGCCAATGGACTGTTGCAGTGGTGGCTGACATGAAGCCTGATTCTCTGCTATGACATGCAGACTAATTCTCTGCTGACATGAAGCCAGATTGTCTGTTACGGGACCTCTCTCCTCTGCCTGGGTGCTGGGCCTAAATTTATGACAATGGACTGTTGCAGTGGTGGCTGACGTGAAGCCTGATTCTCTGCTATGACATGCAGACTGATTCTCTGCTGACATGAAGCCAGATTGTCTGTTACGGGACCTCTCTGCTCTGCCTGTGTGCTAGGCCTAAATATATGCCAATGGACTGTTGCAGTGGTGGCTGACGTGAAGCCTCATTCTCTGCTATGACATGCAGACTGATTCTCTGCTGACATGAAGCCAGATTGTCTGTTACGGGACCTCTCTGCTCTGCCTGTGTGCTAGGCCTAAATATATGCCAATGGACTGTTGCAGTGGTGGGTGACGTGAAGCCTCATTCTCTGCTATGACATGCAGACTGATTCTCTGCTGACATGAAGCCAGATTCTCTGTTACGGGACCTCTCTCCTCTGCCTGTGTGTGTGCTGGGCCTAAATATATGCCAATGGACTGTTGCAGTGGTGGCTGACGTGAAGCCTGATTCTCTGCTATGACATGCAGACTGATTCTCTGCTGACATGAAGCCAGATTGTCTGTTACGGGACCTCTCTCCTCTGCCTGTGTGTGTGCTGGGCCTAAATATATGCCAATGGACTGTTGCAGTGGTGGCTGACGTGAAGCCTCATTCTCTGCTATGACATGCAGACTAATTCTCTGCTGACATGAAGACAGATTCTCTGTTACGGGACCTCTCTCCTCTGCCTGGGTGCCGGGGCCTAAATATCTGAGAATGGACTGTTCCAGTGGTGGGTGACGGGAAGCCAGATTCTCTGCTATGGAACCTCTCTCCAATTGATTTTGGTTAATTTTTATTTATTTAATTTTAATTTTAATTCATTTCCCTATCCACATTTGTTTGCAGGGGATTTACCTACATGTTGCTGCCTTTTGCAGCCCTCTAGCTCTTTCCTGGGCTGTTTTACAGCCTTTTTAGTGCCGAAAAGTTCGGGTCCCCATTGACTTCAATGGGGTTCGGGTTCGGGACGAAGTTCGGATCGGGTTCGGATCCCGAACCCGAACATTTCCGGGATGTTCGGCCGAACTTCTCGAACCCGAACATCCAGGTGTTCGCTCAACTCTAGTCACTGTTAAAGGAGCGGGCTGCTATGGAGGTCACTGTTAAGGGGGCATGATGCTGTAGAGGTCACTGTTAAAGGGGTGGGCTGCTGTGGAGGTCACTCTTAAGGGAGTGGGATGCTGTGGAGGTCGCTGTTAAAGGGGCGGGCACTCTGAAGGTCTATGTTAAGGGAGCAGGGATCGGTGGAGGTCACAGTTAGGGGGACAGTCCGCTATGGAGTTCAGTGTTAAGGGGTAGGGTGATGTAAAGGTCACTGTTAAGGGGGCGGGGTGTTGTGGAGGTCACATTTTAAGGGAAGGGAGCTATGTGGAGGTCACTGTTAGGGGGGTGGGTTGTTGTGGAAATCACTGTTAATGAGACGGGGTACTGTGGAGGTCACTAATAATGGGGCGGCTGCTATGGAGGTCACTGGTAAAGGGGCAAGGTACGTTAGATGTTACTGTTATAGTCTTTACTGTCGATATCTTTTAATGACACACACAAACATTAAATGAAATAGAGGAAATATGCCTGTGCGAAGCAGGGTCCTTCTGGTAGTTTTTAATAAAGACCAAATGAAAAAATGTATTTCTTTTTATAGATTTTTAGCCCTAAATAATGCAATTATAAAAAAAAATTGTCTCCAAAGGTGTACCTAGTCTTTAAAGGTGCTCTCCAGGATTTAAGAAAAATATCAGATCAGCAGAGGTTTGACACTCTGCACCCTCGATCAGCTGTTCAAAAGTAGCTCCAGTGCTGGAAATACATAACTCAATCCCACTGCTCCCACTGAAGTGAATGGGAGCAACACGCAGTAACTGCAGTGGAGCTACTCCCGACAGCTTATCAGCGGGGGTGCTAGGAGTCGGACCACTTTTAGTCTAATATATTGATAGACCTGTTCTAGGAGTAGGTCATCAACTGTTAAATCCCAGAAAACTCTGTTTTTAATCCACCCATGGCAATCTTGCAATCTTGTCAGTCCTTCTTTATATCACCCATGCATCCTTCTGTCCAACAACCATCCATCCATTCAACCATCCCTCCATCATCCTTCCCTCCTTCCCTTGATCCCCCTTCATCCATCCTCAGGATACAGTTAGGAAGTCAGGTTTGGCAAAAAAAATGATAGTTTTCAGACAAACATGACAAAAAAAAAAGCATGACTACGACTGTACATTATAACAGGTCAGGAATTGTGTTCAGGATGAGTCTGTATAGTTAGGAGCCAACAATGATGCACTGTCAAGCCACTTCCAAACAACCCTTTCATGGTCCAATTGATGCATATTTTAAAGGAAAATGTCTAACTAGGGAGTCGTGAACCTAGCCATACATGTCCCTTTAGATTATCCCTACTAGTCAGAGCAGGACTCCCAAGAGCTGCCCCTACTCTACATCTTCTCGATGTTGCTCTCTGCTGGTTTACTGACCTACAGGGCATGCTCTGCTGTGGGGCATTGTAGGAAATGACTTACTCACCCATCAGCAATTTGGTCCCTATATGTGGAGAGTGAGGCCATTAGGTGTTTTCAGGGCTGCCATCAGAAATTTTGGGGCCCCTTACACAGCTCAAGGCCTGGGCCCCCCTCCTACCTCGCCCCTTTAGAATCCGTCCTGACTCCACCTCCCCTCCACCCCCAAGGACCTACCCCCAATTTCATTATTTTTTTACAACTACTAAGACAGTAAAAAGTGATAATCAGCGATTTCAGTAAGGTATTATTTTTTGACCAAATAATATAAAGCAGGACCCTCCACTAACACTAACTACACTACCTGTTCTAATCTGCCCTAGCAATCTTCCCCTGGCACATTTTAGAAAAAAACACCTTAAAAGCAAAAGGTTTACTGTTACAGTGTTATGGGGGGATCTGTGGGTGACACTGTTATGGGGGATCTGTGGATGGCGCACTGTTATGGGGGGAATCTGTGGATGACACACTGTTATGGGGGGATCTGTGGATGACACACTGTTATGGGGGAATCTGTGGATGACACACTGTTATGGGGGAATCTGTGGATGACACACTGTTATGGGGGAATCTGTGGATGACGCACTGTTATGGGGGGGAATCTGTGGATGACGCACTGTTATGGGGGGAATCTGTGGATGACACACTGTTATGGGGAATCTGTGGATGACACACTGTTATGGGGGATCTGTGGATGACACACTGTTATGGGGGAATCTGTGGATGACACACTGTTATGGGGGATCTGTGGATGACACACTGTTATGGGGGATCTGTGGATGACACTTTTATGGGGGATCTGTGGATGACACTTTTATGGGGGATCTGTGGATGACACTTTCATGGGGGATCTGTGGATGACCCTTTTATGGGGGATCTGTGGATGACACTCAACCACTCTCAAACCCAACTGGTCAAACTTGTTAAATGGATCCCAAACACAATATGCACAAAAGCACCCCCCACCCCCTCCGACACTTAATTGACCCCTTCGTGGCCTAAACATTTTTTTCAAAGCAGAACACAAAGCTAAATAGGGCTGGGTGGGCTGGCAAGGGAGGGGTTAATAACAATAAGTGATGGAGGATCCTGGCCCTGCGGGATAATCCAGAAAACAGCTTTGCATTTTACCCCCGAGCAAAGACCACACAACATAGAGCTGCCTAGCCAAGTAGACAACATAAGGATCAATATGAAAATAAATAATTTGGAGCCTTTGAAATAGCTCAGCTCAGTATGCGGCATAGGCTACTTTCACACTGCCGTTTCTGGGTCCGCCTGTGAGATCTGTTTCAAGATCTCACAAGCGGCCCCAAACAGACCAGTTTTGCCCCAATGCATTCAGAATGGATAAGGATCCGTTCAGAATGCATCCGTTTGGCTCCGTTCCGCCTCCATTCCGCTCTGGAGGCGGACACCAAAACGCTGCTTGCAGCAGGCAGGCAGGCGGCGGCGCGCTAATCTGAAGGCGGCGTCACGGCATGAGGCGGCAGCGGACAGCGACAGCGTCTGACGTCACCTGCCACTGCGCAGCTACATTCCTCTGCGCATCGGCTCAGAGCCTTTTAAAGGGGAATGCAGCCGGAGCCGGTATACCAGGTATAATACGGGAATCAGCGGAGCGGGGGGGGGGGGAGGTCGGGCAAGGAATAGAGATAGGAAGTTCGGATCTTTCAGATCAATCGGTTCATTTGAATCAGCTCATTCAAATGAACTGATTCATGAATCGGATCTTCGGTTCATTTGCTGAGTCTACTGACTGAAGAGCTTAGGTGGTGCGCATGCGCGGATGCTGCGATTCACTTGCTGACTCGCTGAGTCGGCTCTTGGTAAATTGCCTGAGCTCTGACTGAGTCAGGAATGAAGGGAAGCGGACAGGAGGACTCAGAAGCTGTGTGGTGGGCATTGTTGTCTGTTGTGCATTGTCACCCACAGTGCCAGCAGTCTGACAGCAGTACAACCAAGTGAATGCACAGGGAAAACTGTATGTGATAAGGTGATAACAGTAACACTGGCTGATAATAAAATAGTCCCCACAGTCCACACAGACATCACTCAGGAAAATAACTAGTGTGCAATCTGTGCACGATTTTCTAATAAACCTGAAGAGAGATTGTCACCCTGTCGGATCCGTCCTGCCACCGCTCCGTCCCCTTTGACTATAATGGGGACGTGGGTGGAGCTCCGGCGCAGTATGGCAGTTCGCGGTGAGAGGCCGCCGGACTAAAAAGTTGGACATGCAGGACTTTTAGTCCGGCGGCCTTTCGCCATGCACTGCCATACTGCGCCGGAGCTCCACCCCCGTCCCCCTTATAGTCAATGGGGACGGAGCGGCGGTCCGGCGAAATAACGGCAGGACGGATCCGACAGGGTAAACAGCCTGTTGGATCCGTCCTGCCGCTAGTGTGAAAGTAGCCTTACAATCTCATGGCTTCTGGAGCAACAGATCGCGTGGTCTTCACAGTCATCCGTCACTTCTCTTATCTCTCTGCTCCTGTCCCTTAATCTTATCACTGCTGCAACAAAAGCATCAGCCGACAGCCTCAGTGTAAACTGTTCTAGTCACTGACGGTTCTTTTAACTCAAAAAATCGAATGAGTCTCTAACTAAGTCGGATCTTTAGATTCTTTTCACCTGTGACTCATTCGATTCTTTCTCAGACTCTCTGTACAGTGTGTGACTCAGAGCTGCTAGTGCTTGCCTTGCCGCAGCTCTGATTGGTTGGTGGGCGGGGAGGGGAGGGGCTGGCAGAAGCAGCTTCCCCTCTAGGATCAGATTACACTCCTCCCCAGTCCCTCCCCTCCCTGCTGCCGGCGGCTCTGCTATTGTGTGCTAGGTCAGACTGAGCGGCTTCACACGGATCAGCTCAGTCTGAGGAATCGACTCCTCCGGTTCAGTGAACTTAATTGATTCAAATGAACGATTCATTCATGAACCAGACATCACTAAAGGAATAATCAATTGCCCCCCTCTAGCGATGCAATAAAGTTCAACTCAAGTCACTGACAAATGAAGGGGGGGGGGGGATTTATTTATTTTTTTATTGGAACTGGCCGGCCCCCCCCAGGGTCCGGGCCCCTTACTGGGGTATTGGCTGTACTCCCCTGATGGCGGCCCTGGGTGTTTTAACAACACTGGGCCACGAGCCAGAAATCCAGCTATAGGTGTTTCACTGAATTCGCTCCATCACTCAAAAAGGCTATCTGGTGCACAGCAAGGCGGTAATGTTGGATGAAATGGAGGCCTATCCTCTCTAATGATGAGTCCTGTTTTTGTTTTGGACGCATATATAGCCAGAAATTGGTCTGGAGGCCACAGAGGCAACACCATGAAGAGGCCTTCAGAAGGAACCATGACACCATGACACCAGTCTAACAGCTCAGTGTTACATGAATCCTGTGATTTCCATAATTCCACAATTTATCCTTCTTGGTCAAATAGCAAGCATACCCTGACACTGCCTGAGGCCTCTATTTATTCCCCAATAACAATCCCAGTAGCCACCCCTAGGATCTTCCCAGGCTAGGTAGAATAACTGTACTGGAGTAAGAATGTGGACTGGTCGGTCCCACTGCCAAACCTACCTACCAGTCCAAAAAATCCAGCTCACAACAGAGTCTGAACAAACAGCTCCTGCAAATGCCACTTTGTTGAAACAGATACAGTTTTCTGGATTCTTTTTATCTCATCCAGCTGAGGACGCTAGTTGAAATCTACAGTGCTTTTACACACACTCTGTTCCAATATATATTATATTATCATACTAGCAGAAGGACCAGGCTTTGCATTGGTATATTTAATCTGATTCATTTAATGTTTCTGTGTGTTGTTAAAAGATATTGACAGTATCCACTATAACAGGGAAATCTACAGTACCCTGCCCCTTTAACAGTGACCTTCACAGCTGCCTGCCCCCTTAACAGTAACATCCACAGCACCCTGTCCCTTAACACTGACTTCCATAGCAGACTGTCCCCTTAACTGTAACCTCCACCGTTTCCTGCCCCCTTAACAGAGACCTCCACAGCATCCTGCCCCCTTAACAGTGACCTCCACAGCGGCCTTCCCCTTTAACAGTGATTTCCACAGCACCCCGTCCCCTTAACAATGGCCTCTACAGCAATCTGCCCCTTAACACTGACCTCCATAGCGGATCGTCCCCTTAACTGTGACTTTCACAGCAGCCTGCCCCTAGGGTGGCCAGAGGATGTCCTTGTGAACAGCTCACTCTCAAACAGCAGCAGCACTGTGAGCGTGTTACCCTCCCTCCTACCCCTGCAGCTGACAGAAGTTGATTTTCATCTTCATTTTTTCAATTCCCGTCGGCTGCGGAGTGGGAGGAGGAATGTCCTAATCTAGTCAGAGGCGTAGCTTAACGGGACTCTAGGGGTGGTGATTTTTAAGTCCGTATTTTGAGGGTGGCCTGAATGGCCACCCTACCTGCCCCCTTAACTGTGACCTCCACAGCACTTCGCTCCCTTAACAGTGTCATCCACAGCACACTGCCCCTTTAACCCCTTAGGGACTTAGGACGTACCGGTACGCCATGTTTGCCGAGTCCTTAAGTTTAAAAGTAGATTGCGGCGCAGCGGGGGGTTAATAGGAACAGGATGCCCGCTGAAATCATTCAGCGGGCATGCTGTCACAACTCCAGGGGGGGTAATGTGACCCCCCCGTATCGGCGATCGCCGCAAACCACAGGTCAATTCAGACCTGCGGTTTGCGGCTTTTACCTGTGGTTGCGGCGGCGGGCGGTGCCATCTAAGGAAGGCATCATGCTGCCTTCCGGTGACGAGCCTGTGAGATCGAGCCCCCTGGATCTTACAGGCCGGAAACTGTATGAGTAATACACATAGTACAGGGAGTGCAGAATTATTAGGCAAGTTGTATTTTTGAGGATTCATTTTATTATTGAACAACAACCATGTTCTCAATGAACCCAAAAAACTCATTAATATCAAAGCTGAATATTTTTGGAAGTAGTTTTTAGTTTGTTTTTAGTTTTAGCTATTTTAGGGGGATATCTGTGTGTGCAGGTGACTATTACTATGCATAATTATTAGGCAACTTAACAAAAAACAAATATATACCCATTTCAATTATTTATTTTTACCAGTGAAACCAATATAACATCTCAACATTCACAAATATACATTTCTGACATTCAAAAACAAAACAAAAACAAATCAGTGACCAATATAGCCACCTTTCTTTGCAAGGACACTCAAAAGCCTGCCATCCATGGATTCTGTCAGTGTTTTGATCTGTTCACCATCAACATTGCGTGCAGCAGCAACCACAGCCTCCCAGACACTGTTCAGAGAGGTGTACTGTTTTCCCTCCTTGTAAATCTCACATTTGATGATGGACCACAGGTTCTCAATGGGGTTCAGATCAGGTGAACAAGGAGGCCATGTCATTAGATTTTCTTCTTTTATACCCTTTCTTGCCAGCCACGCTGTGGAGTACTTGGACGCGTGTGATGGAGCATTGTCCTGCATGAAAATCATGTTTTTCTTGAAGGATGCAGACTTCTTCCTGTACCACTGCTTGAAGAAGGTGCCTTCCAGAAACTGGCAGTAGGACTGGGAGTTGAGCTTGACTCCATCCTTAACCCGAAAAGGCCCCACAAGCTCATCTTTGATGATACCAGCCCAAACCAGTACTCCACCTCCACCTTGCTGGCGTCTGAGTCGGACTGGAGCTCTCTGCCCTTTACCAATCCAACCACGGGCCCATCCATCTGGCCCATCAAGACTCACTCTCATTTCATCAGTCCATAAAACCTTAGAAAAATCAGTCTTGAGATATTTCTTGGCCCAGTCTTGACGTTTCAGCTTGTGTGTCTTGTTCAGTGGTGGTCGTCTTTCAGCCTTTCTTACCTTGGCCATGTCTCTGAGTATTGCACACCTTGTGCTTTTGGGCACTCCAGTGATGTTGCAGCTCTGAAATATGGCCAAACTGGTCGCAAGTGGCATCTTGGCAGCTGCATGCTTGACTTTTCTCAGTTCATGGGCAGTTATTTTGCGCCTTGGTTTTTCCACACGCTTCTTGCGACCCTGTTGACTATTTTGAATGAAACGCTTGATTGTTCGATGATCACGCTTCAAAAGCTTTGCAATTTTAAGAGTGCTGCATCCCTCTGCAAGATATCTCACTATTTTTGACTTTTCTGAGCCTGTCAAGTCCTTCTTTTGACCCATTTTGCCAAAGGAAAGGAAGTTGCCTAATAATTATGCACACCTGATATAGGGTGTTGATGTCATTAGACCACACCCCTTCTCATTACAGAGATGCACATCACCTAATATGCTTAATTGGTAGTAGGCTTTCGAGCCTATACAGCTTGGAGTAAGACAACATGCATAAAGAGGATGATGTGGTCAAAATACTAATTTGCCTAATAATTCTGCACTCCCTGTATTCCTCATACATCCAATGCATTCCAATACAGAAATATTGGAATGCATGGTAAAGGATTAGACCCCAAAAGTTCAAGTCCCAAAGTGGGACAAAAAATAAAGTTAAAAAATAAGTTGAAAAAATAAAGTTTTCCCCAAATAAAGTTTAAAAAATTGGTAGAAAATAGGAAAAAAAAAAGTATACATATTAGGTATCGCCGCGTCCATATAGACCGGCTCTATAAACATATCACATGACCTAATCCCTCAGATGAACACCGTAAAAAAAAAATAAAAAAAAAACTGTGCTAAATAAACAATTTTTTGTCACCTTACATCCCAAAAAGTGTAATAGCAAGTGATCAAAAAGTCACATGCACCCCAAAATAATGCCAATAAAACCGTCACCTCATCCCACAAAAATCATACCCTACCCAAGGTAATCACCCAAAAACTGAAAAGATTATTGCTCTCAGACTATGGAAACACTAAAACATGATTTTTTTTGCTTCAAAAATAAAATCATTGTGTAAAACTTACATAAAAAAGTTGACATATTAGGTATCGCCACGTCAGTATCGACCGACTCTATAAAAATATTACATGACCTAGCCCCTCAGATGAACACCGTAAAAATTTTAAAATAAAAACTGCTAAATAAACCATTATTTGTGACCTTACATCACAAAAAGTGTAATAGCAAGCGATCAAAAAGTCACACGCACCCCAAAATAGTGCCAATAAAACATATTAGGTATCGCCGCATCCGTGACAACCTGGTCTATAAAAATATAACATGATCTAACCTGTCAGATAAATGTAGTAAATAACAAAAAATAAAAACGGTGCCAAAACAGCTATTTCTTGTTATCTTGCCTCACAAAAAGTGTAATATAGAGCAACCAAAATTCATATGTACCCTAATCTAGTACCAACAATACTGCCACCCTATCCTGTAGTTTCTAAAATCGGGCACTTTTTTGGGAGTTTCTACTCTAGGGGTGCATCAGGGGGGCTTCAAATAGGACATGGTGTCAAAAAAAACTGTCCAACAAAATCTGCCTTTCAAAAACCGTATGGCATTCCTTTCCTTCTGCGCCCTGCCGTGTGCCCGTACAGTAGTTTACGACCACATATGGGGTGTTTCTGCAAACGACAGAATCAAGGCCATAAATATTGAGTTTGGTTTGACTGTTAACCCTTGCTTTGTAACTGGAAAAAAATTATTAAAATGGATAATCTGCCCAAAAAGTGAAATTTTGAAATTGTATCTCTATATTCCATTAATTCTTGTGGAACACCTAAAGGGTTAACGACGTTTGTAAAATCAGTTTTGAATACCTTGAGGGGTGTAGTTTCTTAGATGGGGTCAATTTTATGGAGTTTCTACAATAGGGTTGCATCAGGGGGGCTTCAAATGGGACATGGTGTAAAAAAAACAGTCCAGCAAAATCTGCCTTCCAAAAACCGTATGACATTCCTTTCCTTCTGCGCCCTGCCGCGTGTCCGTACAGTAGTTTACGACCACATATGGGGTGTTTCTGCAAACTACAGCATCAGGGCCATAAATATTGAGTTTTGTTTGACTGTTAACCCTTGCTTTGTAACTGGAAAAAAAATATTAAAATGGAAAATCTGCCAAAAAAGTGAAATTTTGAAATTGTATCTCTATATTCCATTAATTCTTGTGGAACACCTAAAGGGTTAACAAAGTTTGTAAAATCAGTTTTGAATACCTTAAGGGGGTTAGTTTATAGAATGGGGTCATTTTTGGGTGGTTTCTATTATGTAAGCCTCATAAAGTGACTTCAGACCTCAACTGGTCCCTAAAAAGTGGGTTTTTTAAATTTCTGAAAAATTTCAAGATTTGCTTCTAAACTTTTAAGCTTTGTAACATCCCCAAAATATAAAATATAATTCCCCAAATAATCCAAACATGAATTAGACATATGGGGAATGTAAAGTAATAACTATTTTTGGAGGTATTACTATGTATTATAGAAGTAGAGAAATTGAAACTTGGAAATTTGCAATTTTTTACTTCATTTTACACAATATGTGACAATATGTGAAGAAAAAAACTGGCCTGGATAAGTCAAAGCGCTTTAAAGTTATCAGCACTTAAAGTGACACTGGTCAGATTTGCAAAAAATGGCCAAGTCGTAAGGTGAAATAGGGCCGAGTCCTTAAGGGGTTAAAGCTGGCCTACAGCAGTGAAGAAAAATAGCTGGGTTGTTATGGAAACTTGGAGTAAAACTGTGTGTATGTGGAGACTAAGAACCTGCGAGCTTCTATTGGCTGATAAGGGACATGTGACTGTGTGTATGGCAGTTGGAATATGAAGAGAAAGACTTGCAGGCTTGTATTGGCTAATGCAGGTCATTTTTTGGGGAATATCTCAGGAACGGTACATCCTAGAGAGCTGTGAACCCCACAAGATTTCTTTCCAGTTAGAAGTGATGTATAGTCGTGGCCAAAAGTTTTGAGAATGGCACAAATATTAGTTTTAACAAGGTTTGCTGCTAAACTTCTTTTAGATCTTTGTTTCAGTTGTTTCTGTGATGTAGTGAAATATAATTACACGCACTTCATACGTTTCAAAGGCTTTTATCGACATTCATGCAAAGAGTCAGTATTTGCAGTGTTGGCCCTTCTTTTTCAGGACATCTGCAATTCGACTGGGCATGCTCTCAATCAACTTCTGGGCCAATTCCTGACTGATAGCAACCCATTCTTTCATAATTACTTCTTGGAGTTTCTCAGAATTAGTGGGTTTTTGTTTGTCCACCCGCCTCTTGAGGATTGACCAGAAGTTTTCAATGGGATTAAGATCTGGGGAGTTTCCAGGCCATGGACCCAAAATGTCAACGTTTTGGTCCCCGAGCCACTTAGTTATTACTTTTGCATTATGGTACGGTGCTCCATCGTGCTGGAAAATGCATTGTTCTTCACCAAACTGTTGTTGGATTGTTGGAAGAAGTTGCTGTTGAAAGGTGTTTTGGTACCATTCTTTATTCATGGCTGTGTTTTGGGGCAAAATTGTGAGTGAGCCCACTCCCTTGGATGAGAAGCAACCCCACACATGAATGGTCTCAGGATGCTTTACTGTTGGCATGACACAGGACTGATGGTAGTGCTTTCTTCTCGAGACAAGCCTTTTTCCTGATGCCCCAAACAATCGGAAAGAGGCTTCATCGGAGAATATGACTTTGCCCCAGTCCTCAGCAGTCCATTCACCATATTTTCTGCAGAAGATCAATCTGTCCCTGATGTTTTTTGTTGGAGAGAAGTGGCTTCTTTACTGCACTTCTTGACACCAGGCCATCTTCCAAAAGCCTTCGCCTCACTGTGCTTGCAGATGCGCTCACACCTGCCTGCTGCCATTCCTGAGCAAGCTCTGCACTGGTGGCAGCTGAATCCTCTTTAGGAGACGAACCTGGCGCTTGCTGGACTTTCTTGGACGCCCTGAAGCCTTCTTAACAAGAATTGAACCTCTTTCCTTGAGGTTCTTGATGATCCTATAAATTATTGATTGAGATGCAATCTTAGTAGCCACAATATCCTTGCCTGTGAAGCCATTTTTATGCAACGCAATGATGGCTGCACGCGTTTCTTTGCAGGTCACTATGGTTAACAATGGAAGAACAATGATTTCAAGCATCACCCTCCTTTTAACAGGTCAAGTCTGCCATTTTAACCCAATCAGCCTGACATAATGATCTCCAGCCTTGTGCTCGTCAACATTCTCACCTGAGTTAACAAGACGATTACTGAAATGATCTCAGCAGGTCCTTTAATGACAGCAATGAAATGCAGTTGAAAGGTTTTTGGGGGATTAAGTTAATTTTCATGGCAAAGAAGGACTATGCAATTCATCTGATCACTCTTCATAACATTCTGGAGTGTATGCAGATTGCTATTATAAAAACTTAAGCAACAACTTTTCCAATTTCCAATATTTATTCTATCTAACAGAAAAACGGTAATACAGAATCGGAATGCATAAGGAGTACATTCAATTTTTTTTGCGGAACCATTGAAATGGATGGTTCCGTATACGGAACACAAAAAACGGCCCGTAAACGGGGAAAAAAAAGACAGTTGTGTGAAAGAGGTCTAAAGCAGCTTTAGGTCATAAAAACAATATTCTAAGCTCTGAACATTTCATGAAGCACTGTTCAATCCATCATCCGAAAATAGAAGGAGTATGGCACAACTGCAAACCTACAAAGACATGGTTGTCCGGATGCAACGTCCCACTAAGGGCCACGTCTGGGGTATCCCTTGCCCCTTGGGGGGTTTCTGCGAAATATGTCGCTCTTATAGAGCAAGTAAATGTGACGCCAGCTGCGGTTAAGCAGCGGATTCACAAGGCTCCCTTTGTAGATGGTAATGTTTGTACCCAGAGGTAGGATTGCCAGAGTATGAATAAATGGAGTCCAGACTTTAGAGTAATGTTGAACAGTTACTGTTACTTGGCATAAATTGGTAATCCAAACAGCTTCCAAAAGATCTCTTGGTCATCAGCAGGTATTGGCTTAACTTTGGCAGGCAAATACTTCTTCTGCAGCTATCTCACCTCTGCTATGCGGTAGCTGAATAAATAGGAAACTCTTCTGCTGGAACTTAAGTGAGCCTTAGTTTGTAGTCTGTCATAATCCTAGGAACTTCTTGTCCTGGCTTTAGAGTACCTCAAGCTTTGGCTCAGCTTGGAAGGAGGCAATGCAAGCCCAGGAGGGGACAAACAACCATATAGACTTCCGAGGCAGGGCCTTTGGGCCTAGCAGAGCAGGCAGCACCCTGCTAGCCAGCACACAACCTCTCCCTATGGAGGGTAGACTAGAACTGCTCACTCACTAACTAACTAACTAAACTCCAACCTCTAGCTACAGAGGGCTGGAAGGAACCAGAAGGTTCCTCTACAGGGAAGCTAATACTGCCAATGTTGTTGCCGCCATCTGCTGGTGGACCAGGTTATTACATAGAAACATAGAATGTGTTGGCAGATAAGAACCATTTGGCCCAAATATGCACGTTGTCAGGCTATGACAGAAAATACATCAGATATTATGTATTAGCAAATTGAAATGGTAGCAAGGTGTCAAAAGAAGTAGTAATGGCACTCCAGGTCATTACACAGTGTCCACCTAACCTGACAGCCGAGGCAAGGAGAGCACTAATTAGAGAAGCAGTCAAGAGGCCATTGATCACTCTGGAGGAGCTGTATAGATCCACTGCAAAAGACTTGAGACTGGGCGGAGGGTCACCTTCCAGCAGGACTCCGACCCTAAACCTACAGCCAGAGCTACCATGTAATGGTTTCGATCAAAGCATATTCATGTGTTAGAATGGCCCAGTCAAAGTCCAGACCTAAATCCCATTGAGAATCTGTGGCAAGACTTGAAAATTGCTGTTCACAGACGCTTTCCATCCAATCTGACTGAGCTTGAGCTATTTTGCAAATAAGAATGTGCAAAAATTTCAGCTTCTGGATGTGCAAAGCTGGTAGAGACATACCCTAAAAGACTTGCAGCTGTTATTTTAGTGAAAGGTGGTCCTACAAAGTATTGACTCAGGGGGCTGAATGCACACCACATTTACAGATATATATTTATTAAAATTTTTGAAAACCATGTATCATTTTCTTTTCACTATACACATACTTGCTACTTTGTGTTGGTCTTTCACATAAAATCCCAATAAAATACATTTAGATTTGTGGGTGTAACGTGAAAGAAATTGGAAAAGTCCAAGAACTATGAATGCTTTTTCAGGGCACTGTGTGTATATACCAGTATGTTTTGTAAAGTGTCAAGATTTATGTGTAGAGTGATAATGTTTTAGCCACAGCTTTCTAAGGGTACTTTCACACTAGCATTTTTATTGTTCCGTCCTAGGGGCTCTATACCGTAAAAGAACTGATCAGTTTTATCCTAATGCATTCTGAATGGTGAGCAATCGGTTCAGGATGCATCAGGATGTCTTCAGTTCATTTTTTTTGCCTTTTCAGGACGTAGATAATTCCGCAGCATGCTGCGGTTTTATCTCCGTCCAAAATTCTGGAACACTTGCTGGAATTCCGGATCCAGCATTTTTTCCCATTGACATGCATTAATGCCGGATCCAGCCCCGAGTGTGTCGGCAAAATGGATCCGTTTTTGCGGTCTGCGCATGCTCAGACCGCAAAAAATAAATGGATCAGTTTTTCCGGGGAGATGGATCCGACATTTCAATGCATTTGTCTTACGGATCAGGATCCTCATCCGTCTGACAAATGCCATCAGTTTGAATACGTTTTGATGGATCCGGCAGGCAGTTCCGGCGATGGAACTGCCTGCCGGAATCCTGTGCTGCAAGTGTGAAAGTACTCTAATTTTAACTTTAACTAAGTTAGCACTCATGCAGGATGAAGGTAAATGTGCTCCTGTGGACTGCAGCGGTCCCCTTGTGAAGTGTACATGTGGCCCCAGTCTAGGTGCACCGTTACTTGGGCTGATTGTGCAGGCAATCATCGGGAAAGAATCATTTGTTCCTGATACTTGCCCGATCGTGAGCAGAGGTGAGAGCTGCACTTACATGCAGCAATCACATCTGCTATATGGGGCCATTCATTGTTCCTGGGCAGCAGATCCCAGTTTACACAGAATGAAAAGTGGATTAGACATGGAGGGCAAAAATGGACACACAGGATACAAATGGACGAAATCCAGTTTTTCCTCAGATGGAAAAAGTGCATGGACATGTGAATAAGAGCTTAGAGCTGATGCACATTACTGTATATAGGGTCTGTATCACAATGTTGTGAGCAGTGATGGCCAGTTGGCATTGTTTGCCCGCGAACACATGCGGGCTGCCATCTTTTCTCACAAGTCCGGCGAGGCACAAGTAAGCCCTTACCTGTGCCTGTGCCGCAAGCCGGTCTGAAACAAATGCGGTCACCGGAGCAGGCAGTTCAGAGAACAGCCCCCCGGGGCCTTCATCGGGCTGTTCTCGGAACTGCCTGCTCCCGGTGACAGCATTTGTTTCAGACCGGCTTGCGGCACAGGCACAGGTAAGGGCTTACCTGGGCCTCGCCGGACTTGTGAGAAAAGATGGCAGCCCGCATGTGTTCGTGGGCAAACACGGCGAACTGGCCATCATTGGTTGTGAGGGCTGCTCCGCTGTGTGTTACTGATTTTACATAACATTTTTGCCTCTTTGATTCCATGTGGACTTGTGAGAAATAGAAATTCAATCAGTGGTAACGCGGAGATCTCCTCCAGGTGAGAACACGGCACCTCCTCTGTACTGCACTGGAGATTTACAGGTGTGTGCACAGGGTCCAGCTTTACGGTGGGTGCATTCAGACAATCGCTTTTCGTTCTGTCCAAATATAGAAGGGGCAGCTCCTGGACTGAACACTGACCCATAAGGGATAAGGGAGCATCGATAGCCAGGAGCGCTGTCAGAGACTTAAACTAGCACTGTTCAAACACTGTATTCAGACGGCACCAAGTTTCTTAAAGGGCCAAACACCCGCAAGATAATGGTTGCCCATAGCAACGCTGCGCGCAAAAGAAAAGTGTTTACAGCCACAGTTAACATATCTAATCATAATTCACCTGTTGTTACCATGTCTGTGCAGGAAGATAACGTGCAGCCTGACCTCCGCAGACCCCTGCGGCAGCGCAATACCAACTGCTGCAGCACCAAGCTTAATGCCTTTAACAATGCCTTATTATTTTGGGGTCCTCTGGTTCCCACGGTATTCTGGAGAAGTTCATACTTTAAGGGACTTTAAAGAGAAAATTCTTACTGTGTTCAGATTGTACCCTGTATCCCCAAAACAACAAATGGAAATTCTCCTTGCACAATTGGAAGGAGCTGCTCTCAGAGAAGTGAAATTGTCACCACCAGATCTCTGAGAAGATCTGACAGACGTTCTTCAGTACCTCTTGCTTGAGGTTCTTTTGTTTTGCTTTTGTTTTGTCATCTCGTTTCCCTCTCTCAGCTGTCATCTAGTTGCACTGATTGCATCCCTTTATATCCCCTCCCATACTGCATCACTTTTCAGTTTATACAACTTCCTGGATTGTGCTCACTGCTAGATGCTGCAACTGCTGGTTCCTCAGATAAGTCTGTTCCTTTATTTTTGCAACACCATCTCACCACCATTTTTTCTGCAACACATTCCGTGACAGAAATCCTGGCCAAGCTCAGAGAGGAGGACACTGGAGCAGATATTTGAACGTCATTACACCACCTTTGAACCCAGGACCATGGCAGAGGTCAAGATGAGGTTCTTCAGTAAGAAACAGCAATCGGGTGAGTCACTCAAAGACTTTGCATTATCTTTACAGGAAGCCCTTAGAGCTGTTGTCCAAGTAGACCCCCGTGAGGCAGAGAATGAGTACAAAACCCTGAAAGAACAATTTATTAAAGGTGTCAATACAGACAATTTAAAGAGCCAGCTAAAAATGTTAGCCGCTCAGCATCCAAGTGCTGCTTTCTTAGACTTTAAAGAATTAGCTATCAGTATACTGGGAAAAAGTCCACCAACAGAACCTGTTGGATCCGCTGTAGTGCCAGCAACACAGCTGGTCACCCCTGTAAAACCTTTACCAGTTGTCAGTCAGGCAACTCAAGCCCCAATTCCTGACGCAGTTGCTGCCCTTACTGAGCAAGTCCAATTCCTGACTAAAAGTTGGAACAGTGGGAAAAAGCATTATTGCTGGAGGATGAGAAACCTGAAGGCTCTTCTCTCCTGACTATAAAGAGACTTATTCCAGAAATTCGGGCGGACGCCCACCTGACCGCACTAGTACCCCTAAGCGGCCTATCTGCACATACTGTCACAAGCCAGGCCATACTGAAGCAACCTGCTGGCAGTTAAATGGGTGACCCCCGAGGCCAAGGACCACCCCTCCGGAGGTAAATCAATAGCTCTAGAAGATCCCTATTGGATGCCAAGATATGTAGGATCCCGTCCAGAAGTGACATTCCAAATAAATTGAGTTCCTTTTGTTGCCCTAGTTGACACTGGTTCCCAAGTCACCACCATCCAACAAGCAGCATTTGAAAAATACTGGGACCAAAATCAGCTTACCCAGCCCGCAGAATCCTGGCTGAGTCTCATAGCCAGTAACGGCAAACCCGCACCAATACTTATTGGGAACCTACCATTCAAGTAGGAGGAATTACACTATCCCAACAAGGCATTTTTGTGGTACAAGTCAAAGAAAATAACAATAACCCTCCAATAGTCCTAGGAATGAATGTCCTCAGGAACTGTTATGTTGAAATGCTGGAAGCATTGCACCAGTCAGTGCCTACTGCCTCTACTGCTTCTAAGAAGGTGATCCAACAAACCATCCGTGTACTAAATGCGCAACAGAGATTCGCCAATGAAAAAGGCGAAATCTGCTGTGTCCGCATCCGAGATAATCAACCTGTGATTCTCAAACCCAACACCGAAACCCTCTTGTGGTGCCAAGCTGTAGTCGGAATTCAAGGTCAAGACTACGAAGCCTTGGTAGAGACGGTTGTTTTGGAAGACTATCCTCTAGTTAGAGCTGCATGAAGCCTAGCAACCGTCTCCGAAGGTAAAGTGCCTATTCGACTCCTAAACTTAAGTGATCACAGTGTAACATTAACAAAATACTGTCCCATTGCACAGCTGATCCAAGTTACCTTTCAGGATGTTATCAGTGTGGCTACAGATACCAAAGAGCAACTTACTAAGAAACACCCACAGGACCAAAATTCAAGCACCCCCTGGTTAAAAGAACATCATGTGGGAGATGCTTCAACACCAGAACACCAATTGGAGGGAGTACTAAAAATCGTGACGGAGCATCACCGTGCCTTCAGTAAGGTTTCTACAGACTATGGAGAAGTAGATATAAAACACTCCATCCCTACAGGTTCGCACCCACCAAGGAAAGGTATCGGCCTATACCACCAACTATGTACCAATCCATAAAGCAAATGATCCAGGAGATGAAAGACTCCAATATTATCATAGACAGCCATAGCCCATGGGCTGCACCACTAGTCCTTGTCCGGAAAAAAGACGGCAACATCAGATTCTGTGTGGACTACAGAAAAATCAACCAAATCACTCACAAAGACGCTTACCCTTTACCATGCATAGAGGAATCCTTGACAGCTTTAGGATCTTCAGCCTACTTCTCTACTCTTGATTTAACCAGTGGATACTGGCAAGTACCAATGGCACCTGAAGATCGTGAGAAGACTGCATTTACCACACCTATGGGCCTATTTGAATTCAACTGCATGTCTTTTGGACTTTGCAATGCCCCTGGAACTTTTCAATGATTAATGGAGCGTTGTTCGTGCCACAAAAATTTTGAAACTGTCCTGTTGTACTTAGATGATGTCATCATCTACTCCAAATCTTATGAAGATCACTTGAAACATCTGGCCGAAGTTTTTCAAGTCCTCATTAAACATGGACTCAAAGTCAAACCATCTAAGTGTTATCTACTGAAGCCAGAAGTCAAATACTTAGGGCATATTGTCAGATCTGAAGGTGTTAAACCGGATCCAGAGAATATAGCCGCAGTCTGAAATTGGCCTACTCCTACTACGGTGAAAGAATTGTAGAACCAATATTAGAACTTCTGAGAGGACATCCTGAAAGGTATCAGAAATCTCCAATACCAGTTGAATGGAACCCGGAAAGAGAAATTGCCTTCCAGCTCCTGAAGAAGAAGTTAACAGAACCACCAATCTTAGGCTATCCGGATTACCAACAGCCATTTCATCTTTACACAGATGGCAGTAAGAAAGGCCTGGGAGCTGTTTTTTTCGCAAATACAAGAAGGTAAAGAAAGAGTAATTTCCTATCCTAGTAGATCTCTTAGAGGAACTGAAAGAAACAACCCAAACTATAGTTCCTTCAAATTGGAATTCCTTACACTCGTGTGGGCTGTTACAGAGAAATTTAAAGATTACTTTGCCGCAACACCCTTTGTGGTCTTCACAGATAACAACCCGCTAGCGCATCTTAACACTGCTAAGTTGGGAGCATTAGAACAAAGATGGGCCTCACGCCTTGCTAACTACAATTTCACAGTGAAATGCAGAACAGGAAAAGCAAATGACAATACGGATGCATTATCCCGTCTGCCAACCCAAGAAGACCCTACTTCACAAGAAGATGTTTGGAAGAGGTAGAGATGCCATCCTTCTACAAAAATGTTTCCCACCAAGACATTATCACTATCAAAGGGAAAAAGGTCCTTAACCTTCAACAACAAGTGGATCCAAAATCCCAAGTGGACAAAGAAAAATGGATCAAGCTGCAAAATGAAAGCAGAGTGTTAGAACTTCAAGATTTCTTCACCAGCGGAAGAACACCAGAAAGAATCAGCAGGAGGAATGCTGATCCAGAATTGTCAAAACTATGGAGACACAGAAAACACCTCTTTCTACAGAAGGGCCTACTATTGAGGAGGACCTTAGATCCAATTACCTGGGATCGTCTATACCAGTGGTGCCCAACCATTTTTCGTCTGAGGGCCGCACTAGACTTGGTATAAATTTAACGGGCCGGAACCAGGTAGCTTTGCCAGAAAGAAATGTAAATGCTGTGAGGGGGCACGTGTGAGCATTACTACTGTGAAGAGGGCACATATCTGGCATAACTACTGTGAGGGGGCACATAGCTGGGCATAACTACTGTGAGGGGTCACATATCAGGGCATAACTACTGTGAGGGGGCACATATCAGGGCATAACTACTGTTAGGAGGGCACATATCAGGGCATAACTACTGTGAGGGGGCACATGTCTGGGCATAACTACTGTGAGGGGGGCATGTGCGAGCATTACATCTGTGAAGAGGGCACATATCTTGGCATTATTACTGTGAGGGAGCACATATCTGGGCATAACTACTGTGAGGAGGGCACATATCAGGGCATAATTACTATGAAGAGGGCACATATCAGGGCATAACTACTGTGAGGGGGCACGAGTGAGCATTACTACTGTGAAGAGAGCATATTTCTTGGCATTATTACTGTGAGGGGGCACATATCTGGGCATAACTACTGTGACGGGGCATGTGTGAGCATTACGTCTGTGAAGAGGGCACACATCTTGGCATTATTACTGTGAAGGGGGCATGTGATGTATATATGTGTGTAATGTATGTAGTGCAGTATGTGATGATCAGACACTGCACTACGTACATTACACACATGTATACATCACATACTGCGCTGTCACCTTCTTCTGCAGGTCTACCTTGATGTCTGGTCTTTAGGCTTCAGTCAGATCCTCCATGCTTGCGCCGTGTGCCCGACACCACCAGGAGCTGGCCCCTCCTCCTTTCATCTCCTGTCGGCTTCTCCTACAGCAGGGCGCTCTATCGCTCCAGTGCCCGCCCAATCTTACCAATCAGGGGCGTAGCTAGAAATGACTGGGCCTCATAGCAAAAAAAGTATGGCCCCCCCTCCCAGATCTCCCACCCCCACATACCTATCGGACCTCCCACCCCAACATCCCCACACCCCTCCCTAGATCCCCCTCAGTGTCATCCACAGATACCCCTTTAGTGTCATCCACAGATCCCCCCCTCAGTGTCATCCACAGATCCCCCCTCAGTGCCATCCACAGATCCCCCCTCAGTGTCATCCACAGATCCCCCCCTCAGTGTCATTCACAGATCCCCTCTCAGTGTCATCCACAGATCCCCCCTCAGTGTCATCCACAGATCCCCCCTCAGTGTCATCCATATATCCCCCCCTTCAGTGTCATCCACAGATCCCCCCCCTCAGTGTCATCCACAGATCCCCCCTCAGTGTCATCCACAGATCCCCCCCCTCAGTGTCATCCACAGATCCCCCCCCTCAGTGTCATCCACAGATCCCCCCTGTGTCATCCAGAGATCCCCCCCTCAGTGTCATCCACAGATTTCCCCCCCTCAGTGTCATCCACAGATATCCCCCCTCAGTGTTATCCACAGATATCACCCCCCTCAGTGTCATCCACAGATTCCCCCTCAGTGTCATCCACCCCCCTCAATGTCATCCACAGATATCCCCCCCACCCAGTGGCAGAGGCCAGGAAGACTGCGCACTTCGATGCCTCTGCCAGTGCGCCTGTGCGAGATTACGGCGCATCTCTTCAATTTCACAGAGGCAAGTGCAGTGAATAAATTAGCTAGGAGGCGGCGCTGGGCCAGGAGATTGCAGGCACAGGCAGCATCGCTTTGCTGCCTGTGCCGTTCGCAGCCCGCCCTGCGCTGATAAAGTCCGGTCACTGCGCGGGCCGCATGACATGGCTTCGCCGGCCGCATTTGGCTCGAGGGCCGTAGGTTGGGCATCACTGGTCTATACCAAATCTTAAATCCACGCCGAGATGCAAGAATAATTCTTGAGATGTACCATGATCAATCAGGACACTTTTACCATCGGTAGAAGATTCTACTGGATCGGGATGAGAGGAGACATAAAAAAATGGTGTCGAGAATGTTCCACCTGTGCTATTGGAAGAAATGAAAAACATGACCAAAAAGCACCTTTACATCCCATTGTAAGCCGAACATCGCTAGAAATAGTTGCAATTGACCATGTGAAGCTGGAACCAAGTCGCTCAGGTTACACATATGCTATGACCATCATTGATCATTACACTAAATTTGTTGTAGCCGTGCCTGTCAAAGACTTGACCGCTAGAACAACTGCAGATGCTTTCTGGAAACATTTCTTGTTGCCATATGGATGCCCAGAAAGAATCCTTACAGATCAGGGATCTGCCTTTGAGTCGCAACTCTTCAAAGAACTGTGTACCTTTCATAACTGTCAGAAAATCAGGACCACAGCAAATCATCCCCAAGGGAATGGGCTTTGTGAAAAAATGAACCAAACTTTAATTGAGATGTTAAGAGCAGTACCACCTGCTACCAGAAATGATTGGCCTACTCTACTCCCTCAATTGATGTATACCTACAATAACACTATTCATTGTTCTACTGGGTATACACCCTACTACCTTATGTTTGACAAGGTACATTACCTGCTGATCACACTTTGGGCGTACAAGTGCCTGATGCAATCAACCCTCTACCTAAAACTGATTGGGTGAGTGAGCACCAAAGACGTTTGATTGATGCCCAAGAAATTGTTCAACAATGCATGGGACATGCTCATAAAAAACAGCAGAAAGATTACAATCAATCTGCCAAAGCAGAACCTCTCAAAGTTGGTGATCGTGTGTGGTAAAAAACAACCATCGTGTCAGAAAATTAGATAGCAAATAGGAGAGAGAACTTTATACCATTACTGCTATTCTCAATCCAGAAACTGATACTTATGAGATTACCCAAGAGGACAAATCACGTGTAGTGCATCGAAATCACCTTAAATTGTGTCTCAAGGAAGAAACTCTTCAAGAAGAAGCTGTTCAAGAGGAGACTCAATCGATAGAACCAGAGCCTGTGAAGTCATCTGATTCAGAAGAACCAATACAGTCTTTTGAAAAAACATTATTGGACTCTGATCCGTTACAATGGTTCTTAACTCCATGGCTCAACATCTTAGTGCCTGCTAAGACCAACACCACCACACTTCAACCAGAAGAAGTAACTACTACAGCTCAGGAAACACCAAGTTCCCTTGAAACAAGGCCTGCAGAGTCTCAGCCGCTTCGTAGATCCGACAGGATTACAAGAGGACAACCACCTGTTCGTTATAGAGATTTCCTGCCCCAGCAGCCGAGAAGACAACTTCCAGCTTTGCCGATTCAATGTTGAGTACATCCTTACCTTGTCTGGAGTTACAGAATTTAAGAAAAAGACTAACCTACGTTTATTATGTTTTATTTTCCTTAAAGAACTTTTTAAGGAACTGTTTACATTTTATCCGTTTTGCAACATTCAAGCCTGCACCCGGAGATAGACTTTCACGCACCTGAGCCTCAGTGAGATGTTCTTTTGACATTTTCCTGTGCCCAGGGAACGAACTCATACACTGTGAGCCTCCTGAGATGTTATTTTAGTTTTTCTTCATCATTATGGACTATCCTGGTTTTACAATACATCTCCAGTCTTCAGAGGAAAAATTACTACCCCATTTGTCACATTTCGTTGTTGCCTGAGATATGTTTGCCTAACCCATTTTACTTATAGATACAAGGAGTACAAGAATGAGGTTATGGTATTGTTTCCTATACATGCATGCTTTTCCCCTTATATCTTACAGGAAGTGACAACATCGAGTCAAGAATGTGTCGAGGTTGACTCATGTTTTACCATGGGGGTATGCAGCGTCCCACTCAGGACACGTGGGAACTGCAAAATAGCTTTAAAACTGCATTATCATATTGCATGTTATTTTGTACTACAACACCTGTTGTATCCCTGTTCATAGGTTGGCTATGTGCACTTCTGCTCAGATAGAAGTCTAGTCCAGGAAGGGACAAAATAAAGGAAAGACTAAAATCCAAAAGATAAAAGCCACTATCCAGGCATCAAAGACCTTTGGGAGTCCAGGTGAAGGATACTATAGCCACCGGCAACCTCACCAAATTACTCTGGTTTACTAGGGACCTGAAGCAGAGTCACCTACCAGAAGCACTGATGCAGAACCTTCAAGCTAGGCTAAACCCAGCCAAACCTATTAACAGTGGATCAACAGAATTCCTCTAAATTGCAAAAGACTGTATTCTGTCTGGATGTATATGCCGCAACTGGAACCAACATCAGTAAAAGTTGTGAGTTGTATCCTACCACTGTCTACTTCATTCTTACCACTGGTTGTACCACCATTAAGGGTACTGGCGTCACGACAAATACCACCAAGGGACCCAGCCGCCACAAACACCCTAAACACCACTGCCACCAAGGGCACCTCAACCTCCATCTAGGCTGGTGCTTCCCTACCACAGAGCGTGCCCCGGAGGATTTCACGCTGTCTTCCTCAACACTGTGCTGCCAGCCCAGGGAGGCTTTCTGCTAACTGAGAGTAAACCGATGAACTGTGTTATTATTTGGCCTCTCATCGGCCCACCGTGCACCTCACGTGTTGCCCCTGCGGTTCTGGCTGGCTGAACTGTGACAAATCCAATTGCTGGATTTTTTGTGATTCTGGTGTTGCTGTCATAGCAAACATGCACACAAATGTATTTTGTTTTCGTGTCTGTTCCTGTTTTTTTGCGGATAGGATGCGGACCCATTCATTTCAATGGGTCCACAAAAAATGGAGACCGCGCGCTGTCTGCATCCGTATGTCCGTTCCGTAGCCCCGCCAAAAAGATAGAACGTGTCCTATTCTTGTCCATTTCGCGAACAAGGGTAGGCATTGTCACAGTGGATCCATGTTTTGCGGACCACAAAACGCATACAGTCGTGTGAATGTAGCTCAACCTAGTGTTCGGGTTTAGCAGAGGGGGGAGGGGATAAAGAAGTTCCCAGAGGTCCTTCCTTCTGATTTCCATCTTTCTGCTGAACATAAATCTTGATTTATGAGTGATAAAAATATCTAATTGAACCAATTTACTCCAGAAGCCACCGACGTCTTCGGGATTTGACTCACACAAGTTTCTCTGGAGAACTTCTCACAAGTTGTCTTGTTTGTTGCTTCTTTGCACTTTAGAGGAGGTGAGTCACAGATAATGATTTCTGGAGGAAACGGGGATATTCTATGATCACTTCACAAGTCCACAGAACATTCCCTAAAACTTCTGCAGCACTAAATGTCACTGCTTCTGTATGTGTCCAGTGTCACTGACATCAGGAAGAGGAAATATCAAACCGTGACATAGTGTCTGGTCCAGTCCTACAGAAGAGCTATTGTAGCACAAATTGCTAAAAAAAAATGGGCTGCTGGTTATAATATAAAAGGTGTCAGAACACACAGAACATCACTGCTTGCTGTATATGAAGCCGCGTAGCCACAGACCGGTCAGTGTCAATGCTGACCCCTGTCTAAAGTGCCTACAGTGGGTCACCTAACCATGAAAAATGGACCATGGAACAGTGGAAGGTGACCTGAGGCAGGAGATGGTACCAATGCGATGCTCTGGGCAATGTTCTGCTGGGAAGCTTGGGTCCTAACAAGTGGTGTGCCTAGGTTGTTTGGCACCCGGGGCTGGTCCTTTCTCTGGCAACCCCCCCCCCCCCCAAATAATTTTTAAAAATCGTACCTCTCACAGTAGTATTGTCCTCATTGTGCAAACTTTACAGTAGTTTTGTACAGATGTGTGCCCCCTAACAGTAGTTATGCCCACATTGTGTCCCCTAAAGTACTTATTCTTTCATTGTGCCCCCTTCACAGTAGTTATGTACTTTTTTGTGCCCCCCTCACAGTAGTTATGCCCTGCCCTCTCTGTGCCCCTTTAACAGTAGTAATGCCCTATCTGTGCCCCTTCACAGTTGTAATGCCCTCTTTGTGCCCCTTAATAGTAATAATCCCTATTGTGCCCCCTTCATAGTAATAATCCCCATTGTGCCTCCTTCACAGTAATAATGTCCATTGTGCCCCCTTAATAGTAGTAATGCCCATTGTGCCCCTTCACAGTAATAATGACCATGGTGCCCCTTCACAATAATAATGCCCTCTGTGCCCCCTCCATAGTAGAAATCCCCATTTTGCCCCTTAATAGTAGTAATGCCCTCTGTGCTAGTAATGCCCATTGTGCCCCCTTCACAATAATAATGCCCTCTGTGCTTCATTCATAGTAGTAATGCCATCTGTGCACTGTGCCCCTTAGTGGAAATGCCCATTGTGCCCCCTCCATAATAGAAATGCCCATTGTGCCCCTTTCACATTAGCAAAGCCCATTGTGCCCCCTCCAGAGTAGAAATGCCTATTGTGCCCCCTCCAGAGTAGAAATGCCCATTGTGCACTCTTCACATTAACAATGCCCATTGTGCCCCCTTCAAAATAGAAGTGCCTATTGTGCTACCTTAATAGTAATAATGCCCATTGTGCCCCCTTAATAGGATTACTGCCCATTGTGTCCCATTCACAATAATAATGCCCTCTGTGCCCCTTCCATAGTAGAAATCCCCATTGTGCCCCTTCTGTAGTAGAAATATCCATTGTGCCCCCTCCATAGTAGAAATGCCAATTGTGCCCTCTTTACATTAGCAATGCCCTCTGTTCCCTCTTCATAGTAGAAATGTCTATTGTGCCCCCTATGCATTAGCAATGCCAATCAGAAAGCGGTAAGTACATAACGTTCACCGCTTCCTGGTCCTCCGGTACTAATGGTACAAAATGGAAGCGCTTCATTAGTATTCGCAGGCCAGCAGGCTTGATTAGGGTGTGCCCAGGCACACCCGGCACACCCCGTGCGCATGCCCATGAACCTGTAATATTACACTCCCGAAATACATCCAGGCTCCTCTTGAATTATTTTATTGTACTCACCATTACCACCTCCTCAGACAGAGAGTTCTGTAGTCTCACTGCTCTTACCGTAAATAATCCTCTTCTATGTTTGTGTACAAACCTTCTTTCCTCCAAACGCAGAGGATGTCCCCTCGTCACAGTCACGGGGATAAATAGATAATGGAATAGATCTCTGTACTGACCCCTGATATATTTATACATAGTAATTAGATCTCCCCTCAGTCGTCTTTTTTCTAAAGTGAATAACCCTAATTTTGATAATCTTTCAGGGTACTGTAGTTGCCCCATTCCAGTTATTACTTTAGTTGCCCTCCTCTGAACCCTCTCCAGCTCTGCTATGTCTGCCTTGTTCACAGGAGCCCAGAACTGTACACAGTACTCCATGTGTGGTCTGACTAGTGATTTGTAAAGTGGCAGGACTATGTTCTCTACCCACCTGAAATCTCTGGCAGTTTCTGCTGCAGTACTGCATTCACAAACTGCAGCATCTGTACTATCGCCTCATCCAGCTGCCGCCTCTTGTGGGTCTGCCGCCATGTCATGAGGTCAGGGGTGGACTGGGAACTTAAAGTGGCCCTGGAAAAAATACTAAAAGTGGCCCCGTTTTGTAGTTGGGTCCAAATTAATTAAAGGCAGGGCCAGCACTATCATATTTTGGTACATTATATGACCCCAACAGAGCCAAATACCACAGTGCAACACAAAATCCTGCCAGCAGCACAAAATACATTCCCAAAAACTTCCACTGGTTGGCCCCTAGGCATCCCCACCGGGTGATTTCCCTTTAAGGTCTATGGCCAATCTGCCCCTGCATGAGATAGACCCTAAGTCCTGCCATGGGCTTCTGAACCGCTTTGCCTCTGCTGTGTTGTGAATCTACCAGGGCACTCATACTGTGGAACAGAGGTTCCTATGCGTCACCAGTTATTACTGGCAGTTTATTCTGCACTTTTCCACCCTGACCACCACATTTAACTGTAAAGAACCTGGAACCTACCCAACGTCTAAATCCTTGTCAGGCCCAATAATCATTGTTCTTCTCCAGATTTAACTTTGTCCTTCATTTCTGCCCAGCTATGAAGAATGCCAAGGCTGATGTCCACTCTTTCGTTTGTGCCACCCAGCTGATTGGCTAGAGGAGACCCAGCACATCATTAATCCTACCTGCATCTTCTCTTGCTCCAGTTCAGTCTAAGGACATTCCTCTTGACAAGACATATGTTCCCATGGTCAAGAAAAGGCGGGTTCTGGCTTGGGGGCATCACTCCAAAATCACTGGTCACCCAAGTCTCCATAAGACTGCCAGCCTGACTATCCATCATTACTGGTGGACTACAATTTCTCCAGATGTTCGGGATCATGTACCTTCTCCATGTAGGGCTGTAGCTGACTGTAATATTATACAGCTCATTCGCTAACCCAAATGCATTGTACCTTGGCTGAGCAACTGATGTGAGGTTTCCTGTCATCTCCCCAGGTGTCTATGGGACATGCTGTGCGCCTGCCTGTTTGTGCCAGGTATAAAATGTTCTCAAACAAGGTAAGCTGAGGCATTAGGCAAACGGTGTTCCTCAGTCATTCTCTCCACCCCTCCTCTTTATTTATCATGAGCTCACCTTCCACGCCATACAAAACTCCCCCTCCACTCGGATTAGGACCCATTTAGATGAACTTGAATGTGTCCGCGATTGGCAACATACGGCAAAAGATAGGACATATCCTATCTTTTGCCGTATGGTGAGGATAGTGGACCCATTGAAGCTGTTTGCGGTCCGCAAAACACGGACACAGTAGCCGTATGTTCGTCTGAATGGGGCCTTAGATAAATATTGCCATGAGGTGGGAGAGGGTGCATAGGGGGTCATTAACTAATCTGAAATACACCTGAATTAATTGTGGTTAGTTGCGCTGCTATGTGCGAATTTTCCCCCGCTCAAGCCAGGTCTAAAATGGTGGGCGTAGTGTTGGCGGGGAAGAGCTGTCAGCCCGTCTCATTCATCATTTTTCACTCCTGTTTTAGGTGTAGAAAATGGTCTAAATGTAAGACAGCTAGAAAACTGGCTCACATTTAGAAGCGGCGCTGGATGCGCCTCTTCATAACTTTGGTAAGACTTCCGCCAACAATAGGCCTTTATTAGGACCAGCGTCTAAAACGCCGGTTAAAATAAATGTGCCCCATAGTCTTTAGCAGTGGCCCAAATACACAGGAGATGGGGGGTGTAGATGTCAGATCTCCCGTGGGATACGCCGTAGCTGAATCAGCAATTCTTTTGGTCTAGCTCCTGTGTGTACTGGGGTCACCTGAGTACTTGCTTCAGGGATCTCCAGGTTGTTCACACTGGGCTCCACTAGAAATACTGTAAGCTGTTCTATTAAAGGGGTTGTCCACTTTTTTACAATTGATGACCTATCCTCCTGGCAGCATTCACACGCGCAATGCCTTCTCTACTCTGTTTACTTGATTTGGCGCAGCAATTGCAGTGGTGAGCAGGTGTAATTACAGTATGGCGTCCCCATTCGCTTCTACAGTATGGGGCGGCTCTGTAGTAGGCAATTGAACAGACGGGAGCGGTCCCATAGAAGTGAATGGGGACTCCATACTGTAATTACACCCGCTCCTGCGGATAGGTCACAATAGTAAAAAGCAGGCGACCCCTTTTTATTATCATTATTTATTATTACAGCGCCATTCATTCCATAGCGCTGTACATATGATAACAGGTGCACATACATAATACAGACAATTGCACTAAGCATGAACAAGACGAGTTAGACTGGTACAGAAGGAGAGAGGGCCTGGCCGCGGGGGCTTACAATCTACAAGGTAAGTTCAGACTGCTTCTGTCCTTCGGTTTCAACAGTTAAAATACCTTGGGCTCTTTGCTATTTCTTCTAGGATTCTACAATCCATCTCCAGTGTATATCCAACCTATGTTCACACTTCAACAGCAATAAAGTCATTTCTAGAGGGGTTTAACCCCTTCTACCCCAGGCAAATTTTCACCTTCCTGACCAGGCCGTTTTTTGCAAATCTGACATGTTATGTAGTAATAACGCTTTTACTTATCCAAGCCAATCTGAGACAGTTTTTTCGTGACACATCGTACTTCATGACAGTGGTAAATTTGAGTCGATATATTTCACCTTTATTTATTTTTAAAAACTCCTAAATTTAGCCGAAATTTGGAAATATTTGCAATTAAAAAAAAAATTTAGTTTCTCTGCTTTTAAGACGGATTGTGATACCTTATAATAGTTATTACTTTATATTTCCCATATGTCTACTTAAGGGTACTTTCACACTAGCATTTTTTGATTCTGGCAGGCTGTTCCGGCATTGTCCTGCCGGATGCGGCAATCCGCATACAAATAGCAGCCTTTTTTTCCGGATCCGGTGAAATACCGCAGATCGGAAGACCAGATCCGGCCATGTGGCAATTTCCAGAACACTTGGTACCAGCATTAATACATCTCTATGGAAATGAATGCCGGATCCGGAAAATGCGGTATCGTTCCGGGATTTTGTCCGGAAAAAATACTGCAGCAAGCTGCGGTATTCTAGCCGGTCGAATACCGTACATCAGACGGAACGGAACACCTGATCAGTGGCGTCTCCAAGGGGGGCCAGAGGGGGCCATGCCCCCCCCCCCTACATCACGCTGTGCCTCATGTGCCTCATGTGCCCCACCAACTAAAATGCCCCCCCCCCAACTGAGCGGCCGCAGCCGGGCACAGGGAGATGAGCGCTTCCATTGCACTCATCTCCATAGTCATCTGCCTGTTCTAGTGCGGCGGGTCGGGGAGGGAGAGGCGTGTCCCTTCCTCTGATAGGCAGCCTATCAGAGGCCGGCGCAGGCGGTGTGATGACGTCATTGCACCGCCTGAGCCATACAGCGCGGGACACAGGCCGGAAGAGGCCTGCATCGCATCACTGACATGGAGGTAAGTATAAGTGTTTTTTTTTTTTTACAATAGTTTTACAGGCACTTTAGGGGGGCTCTAAGCTCTTGTTACTGGGCTGGCACATTATGGGGGGGCTCTTACTGGCACATGGGGGGGCTCTTGTTACTGGCAAATGATGGGGGGCACTTGTTACTGGCACATGGGGGGGGCTCTTGTTACTGGCACATGGGGGGGCTCTTGTTACTGGCACATGGGGGGGCTCTTGTTACTGGCACATTGGGGGCGGCTCTAAGCTCTTGTTACTGGGCTGGCACATGATGGGGGGGCTCTTACTGGCACATGGGGGGCTCTTGTTACTGGCACATGGGGGGGCTCTTGTTACTGGCACATGGGGGGGCTCTTGTTACTGGCACATGGGGGGGCTCTTGTTACTGGCACATGGGGGGCTCTTGTTACTGGCACATGGGGGGGCTCTTGTTACTGGCACATGGGGGGGCTCTTGTTACTGGCACATTGGGGGCGGCTCTAAGCTCTTGTTACTGGGCTGGCACATGATGGGGGGCTCTTACTGGCACATGGGGGGCTCTTGTTACTGGCACATGGGGGGCCTCTTGTTACTGGCACATGGGGGGGCTCTTGTTACTGGCACATGGGGGGGCTCTTGTTACTGGCACATGGGGGGGCTCTTGTTACTGGCACATGGGGGGCTCTTGTTACTGGCACATGGGGGCTCTTGTTACTGGCACATGGGGGGGGCTCTTGTTACTGGCACATGGGGGGGGCTCTTGTTACTGGCACATGGGGGGGGGCTCTTGTTACTGGCACATGGGGGGGGGCTCTTGTTACTGGCACATGGGGGGGGCTCTTGTTACTGGCACATGGGGGGGGGGCTCTTTTACTGGCACATGGGGGGGGCTCTTGTTACTGGCACATGGGGGGGGCTCTTGTTACTGGCACATGGGGGGGGGCTCTTGTTACTGGCACATGGGGGGGGGGCTCTTGTTACTGGCACATGGGGGGGGCTCTTGTTACTGGCACATTGGGGGCGGCTCTAAGCTCTTGTTACTGGGCTGGCACATGATGGGGGGGCTCTTACTGGCACATGGGGGCTCTTGTTACTGGCACATGGGGGGCTCTTGTTACTGGCACATGGGGGGCTCTTGTTACTGGCACATGGGGGGGGGCTTTGTTACTGGCACATGGGGGGGGCTCTTGTTACTACTCACTACTGGGGGGGGGGCTCTTGTTACTGGCACATGGGGGGGGCTCTTGTTACTGGCACATTGGGGGCGGCTCTAAGCTCTTGTTACTGGGCTGGCACATGATGGGGGGGCTCTTACTGGCACATGGGGGGCTCTTGTTACTGGCACATGGGGGCTCTTGTTACTGGCACATGGGGGGCTCTTGTTACTGGCACATGGGGGGCTCTTGTTACTGGCACATGGGGGGGGGCTCTTGTTACTGGCACATGGGGGGGCTCTTGTTACTACTGGCACATGGGGGGGGCTCTACTTGTTACTGGCACATGGGGGGGGCTCTTGTTACTGGCACATGGGGGGGGGCTCTGTTACTACTCTTTTACTGGCACATGGGGGGGGCTCTTGTTACTGGCACATGGGGGGGGCTCTTGTTACTGGCACATGGGGGGGGCTCTTGTTACTGGCACATGGGGGGGCTCTTGTTACTCACTACTGGGCACATGGGGGGGGCTCTTGTTACTGGCACATGGGGGGGGGCTCTTGTTACTGGCACATGGGGGGGGCTCTTGTTACTGGCACATGGGGGGCTCGTTACTGGCACATGGGGGGCTCTTGTTACTGGCACATGGGGGGCTCTTGTTACTGGCACATGGGGGGCTCTTGTTACTGGCACATGGGGGGGCTCTTGTTACTGGCACATTGGGGGCGGCTCTAAGCCTTGTTACTGGCACATGGGGGGCTCTTGTTACTGGCACATGGGGGGCTCTTGTTACTGGCACATGGGGGGGGGGCTCTTGTTACTGGCACATTGGGGGCGGCTCTAAGCTCTTGTTACTGGGCTGGCACATGATGGGGGGCTCTTACTGGCACATGGGGGGCTCTTGTTACTGGCACATGGGGGGCTCTTGTTACTGGCACATGGGGGGGCTCTTGTTACTGGCACATGGGGGGTCTTGTAACTGGCACATGGGGGCTCTTGTTACTGGCACATGGGGGGCTCTTGTTACTGGCACATGGGGGGCTCTTGTTAAGGCACATGGGGGGCTCTTGTTACTGGCACATGGGGGGCTCTTGTTACTGGCACATGGGGGGGCTCTTGTTACTGGCACATGGGGGGGCTCTTGTTACTGGCACATGGGGGGGCTCTTGTTACTGGCACATGGGGGGGCTCTTGTTACTGGCACATGGGGGGGCTCTTGTTACTGGC